>NW_015163165.1:221043-233622 GCF_001447785.1 Gekko japonicus
TTCATGACGTCAGTTCCCTCCTCTGGCCTCGGGCTCTGACTACCCGGTTTCGGTTTTAACTTTCCTCATGTCGCCGCCATTTTTCCAATCTGTTTACAAATTCAAACCATTATACAAAGGCTCGAAGGGCTCGTCATTTCACAGCAGGCTCTCAGATAAGTCTCTCAAAACAAATCGCTGTTTGCTTCCCCCCTCTCCCCCTTCCCTTCGCTTGACTCTTTATGCACATAGGAGGCGTCTCTCCCTGTTCTCCGCTTTCCTGGGGGGGGATTTGCTTATCAATCAGTCCACTCAAACAGAACTCACGTTCATTGTCGGTCTTCAATCAGACCTCACTCCCAATCATCATTATTCCGCTGGATCTCTCATGCTTTCCCTAGTCGAACTAGCTTATGCCCAAAGGCCACTCAGCAACCGGACTGTCAGGGCGGAGGGAAGCCTCTATTCTCTGGGAAATTGCCATCAAAGAGGCTAACCCTCAAAAGCCCTCTGGCTTGGAGCCCTTCCCGAGAGCTCCGTGGAGGTGCCACTTGAATGTTGCTGGTGTGCTAATCGCTCCTCTGCGGGTCGGAGAGAGCAACCGCCATCGCTAGTCCACTTCCGGTTCCAGTCAGGGAAAGCTTTGTATGCATCTGGGGGAATCAAATCTTCCCCGGGTGTTTTTCCAGGGGTTAAAGAGGCTATTAAGTTTCTAATCTCAGATTCTGAGACAGGGTCCCACTTGGGGAGTCTGGCTACATCAACAGAAGAAATAACAGATTGGTATTTAAAGACAGAGCTTAAGTATGTAAACCATTCTTTGCCTGATATGCATGAATCAGACTGGCAAAGAGAGCCACTTCTTTTGTCAGACACTAGTTTCCAGAAACAAGAATCATTCTTTTCAATGACTGCCCTTTCCAACTCATTCCAGAGTAGTTTAGCATAGTTCATTTTCTTCTGCTTAATTAGGTTTTTGTATTGAGATCTTAAAACTGAAAAAGGCAGGACAATAATGCCCTGACTGTGTTACGTCTAGATTGTCTCATGGTGTCAACTAACACCTTCTTAAGTTCTTTACACTCAAGGTCATACCATCCATTCTTTACAGCTGAAGAGGGTTTTATGGACCTATTGTTTATAAAGTATTGCTTAAGCTGTGCACTGATTACAGCAAAAATCTTTATGGCATCAGTACTATGATGTAATAGAGCAGATCGCAATGCAGTCAGTTCTGGGCTTTTGAGGACTTGGGCTGGTACATTATATAAATGTTCAGACCATCTAAGTCTCCTAAGGCTAGATGTAATGCCTTCAGCAAAGCCCAGGTCTGAATTTAGTAAAGTCTTGGGATTGATTTTAAGTATCAGCTGTTGTGGACTCAAGGAAGAGTCCAAAACCTCAAACCTGGCCACAGAATTCATTAAAGAAGCAGAAATGGCTATATAATCTATGGTACTGGCCCTACAAGTGGAAAGGAAGGTGAAGGACCCTCTAAATACATCAAAAAGGTACAATGAAGAACATGTAAATCAAGCAAAAGAAGAAAATGTAGAGTTCTCCATATTGGTGCTTCTTCCCTACAAGGCCAAGTTTGCAGATGACACAAAATTATTCAAATGGCCAGTGGTGACGAATTCCAGGAAGATTGCCACAAACTGGGCGAGTGGGCAACAATGTGGCAAAAGAACTTCAGTGCTGGTAAGTGTAAAGTGATGTGCACTGGAACAAAAAAAAAATCTCAGTTTCAAGTATATGCTAATAGATTCTGAACTTGCTGAGGCTAAGAAGAGACACTGGGGATTGGGTTATGGTAGATAGCTCAATGAAAGTGTCAATCCAGCCTGAAAAAGGCAAACTCTGTGCTAGGGATTATTAGGAAAGGGATTGAAAATGTAAAAAGTTAGTATTATAATGCCCTGTATAAATCTATGGTGTGGCCTCATTTGGAATATTGGGTGTAGTGCTGGTCACCATATCTCAAAAAGTACACTGCAGAGCTGGAAAAAGTACAGAAGAGGGCAACCAAGGTTGGAGCAACTTCCCTATGAGAAAAGGTTGAAGAGTGATTCTTTTCAGTTTAGAAAAGAAACAACTGGGGAGATCCTGTTCTGGCTTGACGAGAGCAGACGTGCGTGGCTGAGCTCCACACACTCTGCTACTCCAAAAAGATTTTTTTAAGGTTTTCCATCAGTCTAAAGTTCTCTCTTGGAGTGAGAGACTTAGCAAGGAACTTTTACCAGGCCTAGAAAGAGTGGTGACTCTTCTAGTTTCCTAGGTCTATTCCCAGCAAGAATCTTTTTGGACACCTGACACAACATGAATGTCTGTGTGCACACCAGCCAAGCTTTGAAGAACCAATAGGAGTCAACAACGTGAAATAACTACAACTACAAATACAATGGAGGCAGAAACCAAAGCTAAGTACCATATAAACACATTTATAAGGTGGAGAAATAAACAGGGGCAAATGGATGATGGGGGGGGGAAGGACTAGAGCTCAGGATTAGTGGGAGACGTTCTGAGACGCAAAAGAGCAGATGTAATAAAAAGTGGCTAAATAAATACTAAGGTTCTTACCACTACAGAGAATAGTCAAGAATGGTGAAGCTGAAGATACTGGTTACTACATAATCTCTTTTGTCCTCTTTTTTCTTTCAGTTCCTCCTTTAAGAGACTTGTAAGCAGATGGTGGAATAGAGACGTGGCGAGAGGAAACGGAGGGAGAGACACTGGAGAGTGACGAAGCATTTTGCAAGAGGGGAGAGAATGGAGGGCAGAAGACGAAAGGTGGAGAAAGGAGGAGATGAGAGACAAGGGAGACGAGAAAGAGAGGAACAAAACAAAGTCGGCAGCGACGCCTGGAGGTGGAGGCTAACTACACATAACTACAGCAAGGCAAAGAGAAGGAGATGGAGAAAATTGGCGGAGAACAGAATTTTTTTAAAAAGAGAGACATTAAAGAGACACTAACCAAAATATTGAAATTGATGGAAAAAATAAACATACTAGATGTTTGGCTTATAAACTAAAGAAAGAGAGAGAAAAAAGATCAATTATAGCATTGAAAAATGATAAAAATGAAATAAAACACTGCCCTCAAGACCTAAAAAAAAATGTGGAAAGTTTTTATAAAAATTTATACCAACAAAAAACCCAGGACATACAACAAATAGAAAAATATTTACTACTAAATAATTACACGAAATTTAATGATGTACAAAAAAAATCTTAAATGATCCTATATCTCCATATGAAATAACAGAAGCAATCCAAAAGCAGAAAAAGAAGAAATCTCTGGGCCCGAATGGCCTACCTGCAAAAATATATCAAAATTAAAAAAAAAAAAAACTGCTTCAAAGAGGCAGAATTGTATTAAGGTTTTTCAAATATATAACACATACACACATAAAGTACACACATTAACATATTGACATATATACACATTACACACATACATATCACAACAAACTATGGCAAGTCTTTAAAGAGATGGGAGTACCAGACCACCTCACATGTCTCTTGAGAAACCTGTATAAGGGCCAAGAAGCGACAGTTAGAACCGGATATGGAACAACTGATTGGTTCAGCATAGGAAAAGGAGTACGACAAGGATGTATATTGTCACCTTGCTTATTTAATCTATATGCAGAGTACATCATGCAAAATGCTGGCCTGGATGAATCACAAGCCAGAATTAAGATTGCTGGGGAAAAGATCAACAACCTCAGATATGCAGACGATACCACTCTAATGGCAGAAAGTGAAGAGGACCTAAAGAGCCTCCTGCTCAGAGTAAAAGAGGAGAGCGCAAAAGTGGGCTTGAAGCTCAACATCAAAAAAACTAAGATCATGGCATCCGGCCCCATCACTCCTTGGCAAATAGAAGGGGAAGTCGTGGAAGTAGTGACAGACTTCACGTTCCTGGGATCCCAGATCACCGCAGACTGTGACAGCAGCCATGAAATTAAAATACGCCTGCTCCTTGGGAGGAAAGCGATGGCAAACCTAAACAGCATGATAAAAAGTAGAGACATCACCCTGCCAACAAAAGTCCGCATGGTCAAAGCAATGGTATTCCCAGTAGTCATGTATGGCTGCGAGAGTTGGACTATAAGGAAGGCCGAGCGCCGAAGAATAGATTCTTTTGAACTATGGTGCTGGAGAAGACTCTTGAGAGTCCCTTGGACTGCAAGAAGATCAAATCAGTCCATCCTAAAAGAAATCAACCCTGACTGTTCCCTGGAAGGTCAGATAATGAAACTGAAGCTCAAATACTTTGGCCACCAAATGAGAAGGGAGCACTCACTGGAGAAGACCCTGATGCTGGGAAAGATTGAAGGTCAAAGAAGATGGGGACGGCAAAGGATGAGATGGTTGGACAGTGTCATCAACGCAACGAACATGAAATTGAGCCAACTTCAGAGGACAGCGGAAGACAGGAGGGCCTGGCGGGAGCTGGTCCATGGGGTCGCGAAGAGTCGGACTCGACTGTGCGACTGAACAACAACAACATTTATCTTCATGTTAGAATCATTGAATGATATGGTGAGAGATAACAAACAGATAAAAGGACTGAAAATAAAAAGGGAGGAGTTTAAGCTACAAGCGTTCGCTGACGACTTAGTTTTCATTCTAGAAGATCCTTTAGCATCTTTTACACTATTGTTAGATATGTTTCAAAAATATGGGGATGTTGCAGGACTTAAAATAAATATTAAGAAAACAAAAATATTAACCAAAAATTGCCCCAAGGAGGTACAACAGGAGATTCACAATATTTCTAAAATCGAAATTGCAAATAAAGTGGAGTACCTAGGTATAACAATGACAAATAGGAACAGCGCACTAATAGGTGCCTTTAACACCATCAGCGACATGGGAGTCTTTGCCAAACCTAAGTACCGAAAAGGATGAGCACCAGCCTCCAGAACAGCCTGTACCTGAAACCAATCAGCGGTGCCTGGCCCCAGCAGCACGCCACCCGATTCTCTGCCACCTGTCGACCCGCTGAGGGTTCGGAGACGCCGGGACTTGCCAACCAGATGCAAAGATGTGTGGTTGCAGATCAATAAGCCCGGAGTTCTAGCGGGATCAAGGACTTCAGAAGGCAGTGCCAATGAGGCACTAATGAGTTAACAACCCAGTGAGCTATTTGAATAGGTCGCTGACTGTTGGCTAATCATGCTGGAAAACTCATCCTTCGGACCAGAAGCTCTGCACCTCTGACTCTGTTCCTGGTATCCGGCTACTGACTGACTTCCTGGCTCCTGACTCCAGTCCGTGTTTTGATGACCCCCTGGCTCTTGATCCTCGGCTCTGCACCCTGACTTCGACGCTTGCTTATCTGGACTCTGACTACGGCCTGGCTTTATGTATTGGGACTGTTGCTCTGGTTATTTTGCTCTCTCTCTGGCTTGACTCTCGGACTGGACTGTGAACTCCCCCTCTTTGCCTTGCCCCACTGGCCCTGTCATGACAAATAGAAACAGTGCACTTATGGAACACAACTATAAAGAGGTTATAGAAGAAATTAAAAGAGATCTTTTGAAATGGAAGGATATTCAACTGTCATTCATGGGCAGAATAGCTACAATAAAAATGAATATACTGCCCCGTTTTCTATTTCTAGCCCAAAATTTGCCAATTTTGAAGAAAAAACAACTATTTACAGAGATGGATAAGATTACTAGATGGTTTATTTGGTATCCTAAAAAGGCAAGAATTAAATGGAAACCATTACAAGATAAAAAAGAAAGAGGCGGACTTGCTTGATCTAATTGGGACTTGTACTACTAAGCAGTGGCAGCAGTGTGGATTAAAGATTGGATAACGCTAGAAGATACAAGAACATTAAGCTTGGAAGGTCATGATCTTAGCATGGGCTGGCATGCTTATTTGTGGTATAACAAAGAAAAACTTCATTCTAAGTTTCATCAGCACATTACAAGAAATGCATTGATAAAATGTTGGCAAAATCTAAAGGAAAATTATTACTCAAAAACTCGTAGATGGGTTTCCCCATTGGAGGCATTTATTAAACCCACTTTACTAACTGAAAACAAGAAAGAGATCTATGATAAACTACTAGATAAAAATTGTAAACTAAAGAGCTTAGAAAAGCTACAAACCTCAAACATTCATTTGACATGGTGGGAAAATATGCAACTAAATTCTATATATAGTAAAGACAAAAACCTAGGCTTCTATACATCAAATAATGAATTAGATAAAATTTGGCTCTCAGCCAGAGATAAATTGATTCAAAAGATATACAGATTTCTGTTGGAGAACTATATGCAGGATGAGGTTGTGAACCTTCTATGGTAAGGTGGATGCAAGATATGGGGTATAGTATAGATATTGATGAATGGGCAAAAATATGGAAAGTAATGAGATTCCTTAAATCAACATCATTTAAAGAAAATATATATAAAAACGTTTCATAGGTGGTATTGGACTCCAGATAAGATTGCTAAATGTACAGGTACGATTTCAAAAAACTGTTGGAAGTGTAAAAATAACATAGGAACCTTTTTTCATATGTGGTGGAAATGTGAAAAAATACAAACATTTTGGAGAATGGTGAAAAAGATAATACTAGAAATCTTAAATGCTAATCTCAGTCTATTACCAGAAATATACTTATTAAACATTATTCCAGACTGTTATGAGCCAGAAGATAGATATTTGTGAACTTATATTTTAACTTCATCAAGAATATTACTTGCTCATTATTGGAAAAACAATAGATTACCTTCTAGACAAGAAATAGCTTTGAAACTACTGGAAAATGCAGAAATGGATAAACTGACAATGTTAATACAGGGAAAAGATGATGTATTTCAAGAAAGATGGTCAAGAGTGTACACATGGTGGGAAAATGACATAAAAAGACTCCGAAAGTATAAGGAAATTCTTAAATATATGGCTGTATACCATGTTAAAAAAGAAACGACTAAGGGGGGAAATGATAGAGGTTGTCACAGGAGCTCAACGACGACCCCTCACTGTCTTCGTCGCTCGAGCTCCCAATAACGTCAGGCTCGGCCACGGTGCCTCCCCCGCCTCCCTTTTCCTTAAGGAGTAGTAGGCCTCAGACACCTGGACAGGGGAGGGAGGTTACATCACCGTTCCCTCTGCACCCGTCCCTGCTGGATCTTGCTCACTCTCTCTCTGCGTCGTCTCTGATCCAGGAGTCATTCCTGGCCTCTCATTTCCCTCCCTTATATCCCCGCCCCCCGGTTCCCAGCGGCCCCTGCTCTCCCCTGTGTCGTCCTCCTCTCCAGGCCCCGCCCCCGTACAAAACTGGAGACACGCACTTCTGGGTGGGGTCCCTCTGCCTCCTATCTCCTCCGTTCCTGGCCGCCTCGCTCGGCTGCAGGGGCAGGCTCTGTACCCGTCCCGCTGCTCTGGGCCCCCTGCCCGCCCTGGGGTCTGGGGGATTCTGGGGGCTGCCGCGCTACCGCTTGCCTCGCCGGCCCCGCCTCTCTCCTGTCAGGGGCTTGAGGCGTCTTTGCCGCCACCCCGCTGCCTGGTCGCTTCTCCGCCCGCTGGTTGCCGCCACGAGGACGGCGCTTCCACCCGCTCCTTCACCCCTGCCCCCACCGCGTCCCAGCCACCTGACTGGGTGAGTAGGGAGGGAGCTGTGGTCTTTTGTCCCAGCTCCGTGGGGGGTTGGGGCTTTTCCTGCCTGGGGGGAGGGGGTTGAAGTCCCATCCTCAGGACAGAGGTTTATAAAAATGATGCACAGAGTGGAGTGAATTAGCAAAGATTACTTTTTCTCCCTCTCCCAAAATACTGGAACTCAAGAGCATCCAATGAAGTGGATGTGCAGTAAATTCAGGATGGAGAAAAAGAAATGCTACTTTATAGGATGAGTAATTAAGATATGGAATTCATTGCCAGAATATGTAATTATGGCCACTGGCATAGACTGCTTTACATGGGGATTTGACAGATTTGTGGAGGATAGGTCTACCAGTGGCTACTAGCCATGGAACTAAAGGTAACCTCCATATTCAGAGGCAGTGAACTTCTGAGTACCAGTGCCAGGTGACACCACCAGGGGAAGGCCTCAGCCTCTTCACCCTGTTGGCCTCTGTGCCAGACACAATGCTGAACTAGATGGAGCACTGGTCTGATCCGGTAGGGCTCTTCTTAGGTTCTTATGAACTACTAGAAGTAAGTCCCGTTGTGGGAGGAAATACAACAAGCTCTAAAAAGAAGCTCCAGGTGAGTGTCCCGGCTGTGGCCTTTCGGTATTTAGCATCAGTGTGTTTTCTTGGTGCAAGCTGGGGGTTTTTTCCCTGGGAAGTGCTTGTGATGTAAATCATTGAGGCTGTATCTTGAGGTCATGTGTGTGTGTAGGGCAAGTGATATCAGTTGGCAGCCAGACACAGTGGTTCCCTGGAGATTTACAGGGCCCACTGGGAGGTTGGGTACTCCAGTGAGCCTTGTTCGGAAATGCACAGAGGTGGAAACCACTGATCTGAACTTGTCACTGTTTGCTGATGCAGGTTTGAAATTGCAAATGTGAGTTACACTAGTAAGTGTATATTGCCATCCAATTGAGGAAGAAAGCAATTAAACAGGATTGAAATATATAAAACAAATAATGTAACTGACACTTCTCTGACTATGTGGACAGACACTTTGGCCATGCCAACTGATTTTACGATTATACTTTACATTTCCATTCAGGATTGGGTTTCTTTGAAAAACTGTTTGGGTTAGCTGCTATTCATTCCCATATGGAAACACCAAGCCCCATCACCTCACAAAATGTTAGAAAACCTTGCAAATCCAGGCTCACATTCAAAATGCTTCATTTCCTTCTGCTTAGCTATAAGGCAGGGCTGCCACATTTTACTGCCCCAAATGAGTAGTATGGAGGAGAGCCACATGGTAACAGGTATGCTTCCCTCCACCCCTGACTTACGTTGATTTGGGGCTATGCAGCGGCAGTTAAGTTAGAAAAGCACCTTCTCCTATGCCATGTTTCCTGGGTTCCAAGGGTCTGGAAAGTGGTTCCATAGCCAGTTACAGGGTTGCCAACTCTGGGTTGGGAAATACCTGTAGATTCTAGGGGTAGAGCCTGGGGAGAGCAGGGTTTGGAGTGGGGAGGGACCTCAGCATGGTATAATGCCATACAGTCCACTGCCCAAAGCAGCCCTTTTCTCCAGGAAAACTGATCTTGGTCATCTGGAGATCAGTTGTAATAGCTGGAGATCTCCAGGTGCTTCCTGGAGGTTGGCAATACTTAGGGAAGGGCCAGGTTTGTTGAAGGACTTCAGTGACATATACTGCCATAGAGCTCACCCTCCAAAGCAACCATTTTTTCCATGGGGACTGATCTCTGTAGTCTGGAGATCAACTGTAATTCAGAGAGATGTCCAGGCCTTCCCTTTCCCCCCCCCCCCAACCTCTTTCAATTCCAAAGCTGCTTCCCAGTCCCGGTCACCTGGCGAATTTGCCGCGGGAGAGCCACGGGTTGTGGGTGGATTATCTATGTGCAATCACACCCCAACATCTGGGAAGTGGAGAGCACCGGTGGCCAACCCGTGGCTTACCACCGAAAATGCGCAATAAAAAAACAGTACCTCCAAAGTACTGGCAAACGGTTTGCCACAGGCTGCCTCCAGACTCCCACAGTGTGATTGCGCTGGTGCGCGGCTTTCTTCTCCGGCCCCTCGGTTATGCCCCGGTGCTGAGGGAAGGACCCGTGGTGTGCTGCCGGCGTGTCTGATCGCATAATCGCGGATCAAACTGCGCCGGGGCAATTTGCCACGCCTCCCCCCACAATATCCGGCCTGTTTGACCGGGGCCCCCATTTAACACTCTAACTGATTAACAGTTTAACTGACTCCCTGTTAATGCTCCACAGCCTCAGAGAGGTGTCCAGACCTTCCCTTTCCCTCCAACCCCTTTCAGTTCCAAAGCTGCTTCTTTAACTGACATTTAACAGTTTAACGGACTCCCTGATAAGACTTGGGACTTGTAGTTCTAATCCCCTTTGCTCTGGTTGCAGTAAGGCCACTGAGAACAACAACTTCCAAGGTGCGAAGGTGCAATGTGTGTGTGTGGGGAGGGTAAGAATGGAGAAGCCAGGAGGATGGGCCAATAGGATGCCAAGGCAGCTTCCCCAGTGGCCAATGGGAGAGTAGGAGAGTCGTCACCAGCACAGCTTGCCTTTTTATGTATATAGAATACTGTTTATGTTGAGCCTAGTCCTCCCCTCCCCATTTTGATTTACTCAGCAACAGTATTGCCACAAGGGAAGCACTCCTTCCACTATCATATTATAATAGATCATTTATTGCATGCCAGCCTCCACCTGTCTAGGG
Organism: Gekko japonicus; assembly: GCF_001447785.1. Classification (NCBI taxonomy): domain Eukaryota; kingdom Metazoa; phylum Chordata; class Lepidosauria; order Squamata; family Gekkonidae; genus Gekko; species Gekko japonicus. Next base: position 231,369 of record NW_015163165.1, read on the forward strand.
CTTGGCAGTACATGATGCATGATGTGCATCACATATGCACAGCTTGACTATTTGCCTCTCCTTCTCTAACTATATAGGTCAGTATACTAGCAAATTGGACAATGTTGGCTCTACAGCCCGAGGTCAATTATTTCAGAAAACTAAAGTATCTATAGACAGCACCCGTATGTTGCTGCTGGCCTGAACAAATACAGCTGTTCTTTTGGCTTAATGATGGGCTAGAGTGTCTGTGAAAACAAAAGTAGGATTTGAAGCTTGAGAGTGATGCAACTCCATTAAAAAATAACAAAACCCCTATTAACCGTAGTTTTGCAGATAACAGTTCATCTGTGCCTGTCAAAAAGGAAATGGTTCAGGGCCATTGAACATCACTCGGGTAGGCTACGTATTTTTCTTGGCATTAGCACTACTTTGGCAGAAACTGCTGTTATTTAATTGAAAGGCTACATTTGATGTGACTAAGGAGAGATCATGACAGAATTTTTGCCAAGTTCTCATTCCTGTGAGATTTAACATAAATTGCGTATAAACCATTGCTCTGGAATGGCTCTTAAGAGCTGGTTCCTGCAACAACTATTTGTTAGATGGAGTAAAATTGTGAGCTTTTGCGCATTCTATCTGTTTGCCATGTCTTTCAACATTTGTTTTCCCCTGTCTTTAATACTGGATTACAAAAAGACAAGAACTAGGGGCCAGCACTTCTGTCCCTTGAACACAGCACAATTGTAATGTCTGCATATTGTTTCTGACATTTATTACAGTACCACTGGAACAGGTACATTAAGCCCTTGATATTGTTATGTTTTATATACATTGGTTGTAATTGGGCCCCTATATATGTTTTAAAATTTGTTATTATCAATAAATACATGTATTTTTTATGGAAAGGTTTTAATATTGGCCCTCCTTTTCACTAACCTTTGTTTGGTTCTGGAGTTTATTGTTAGGTTCAGTTTTTTTCCCTTCTTGTTTCTGATAGTTAGTTCCCACCACAGACTTATTCCTTTAACTCGTTTCCATGGGTTCAAACTGATGTGCTTAATGTAGCATCAAATAAGAGCCAGCATGGTATAGTGATTAAGAATAGCAGATTCTAATCTGGAGAACAGGGTTTGATTTTCCCCATAAAGCCTGCTGGGTGACCTTGGGCCAGTACCAGTTCTCTCAGAACTCTCTCAGCCCCACCTACCTCACAAGGTGACTGTTGTGGGGAGGGGAAGGGAAAGTGATTGTAAGCTCCTTTGAGACTCCTCAGGGAAAAGAAAAGTGGGGTATAAAAACCAACTATTCTTCTGCTGCTCCTGCTCCTGTTAGTTCTACATTGAATGTTTAACCTAGTAAAAAATCGTTCAGAGACTCGTCCTGCGAAATCATTGTTAATTAACGATGTGTAGTTAACCTTGACAGCTGTGAGGTTTGTTAGTGTACTTTGGCAGAAATTGCCATTATTTAATTGAAAGGCTACATTACATAGAATCATAGAATGTTAGAGTTGGAAGGGACCTTGCAGGTCATCTAGTCCAACCTCCTGCATTCTGCAGAAGCATAGCCGAAAGATGTTCGTCCAGCCTCCCCTTGAAAACGTCCAGTGAAGGAGCATCCACCACCTCCTGAGGCAGTCTGTTCCACTGCTCAACCACTCTTAAGAAGTTTCTCCTGATATTTAGCCAGTAACGACTCCCTTGTAATTTCCACCCATTAGATCTAGTCTTGCAATCTGTAGCAAGAGAGAATAGATCCACTCCATCTTCTACATGACAGCCCTTCAAATATTTGAAGACTGCAATCATGTCCCCTCTAAGCCTTCTCTTTTCCAGACTAAACATACCCAACTCTTTCAGCCTTTCCTCATAAGACTTGGATTCCAACCCTCTCACCATCCTGGTTGCCCTCTTCTGGACACGCTCGAGCTTGTCAACATCCTTCCTAAAATGTGGTGCCCAAAACTGGACACAGTACTCCAGGTGAGGCCTGACCATAGCAGAATAGAGCAGAACTACCACCTCCCGTGATCTGGACACAATGTTTCTGTTAATGCATCCTAAGATTGCATTAGCTTTCTTCAGAGTCACATCGCACTGCAGGCTCAAGTTTAGCTTGTGATCAACAAGAACACCTAGATCCCTTTCACATGTGCTGCTGTCAAGCCAAGTCCCTCCCATTCTATATCTGTGCCTTTGATTTTTTGTACCTGAAAAGTACGCAGACAGACAAGTGATTTCAGCTAACATACTTTTATTCATGAGGAACAAGA
>NW_015163165.1:239768-241582 GCF_001447785.1 Gekko japonicus
TGGTTCCTTCTCTGCCTGTGTTTGTGTGTCAGTAACATCCTTTTAATCTCAGAGTGTGCTATTCTGATCATTCACCATCAGAAGTGTCTGGTAGCAATTTTGCAGCTCCACTGGCTGTGAGTGTAATGTGCTTGTGTGTCAGTCACATCCTTTTGATCTCGGAGTGTGCTATTCTGATCTTCCATCATCAGAAGCGGCTGGTATCGATTTTGCAGCTCCACTGGCTGTGAGTGTTTCCTGATTATCTTACTCCTCAAGGTCACATTCTTCCACTCACCCACCTGTTCTTTGTTACTTCCTTCCTCTTGCTCAGGATTTGCTAGCTCTTGCCATTCTCTCAGGAACCCCTCTTCCTTCATGTCTAAAAATCTTTCTGCCTCTCTGATGTTCCTCATTGTACAGATTTGTGCCTCGAGTTCTCCCACCTTCTCCTCAAGCATTCTTATAAGCTTTCACTTGCAGTATGTATAATGCATTTCCTGGCAAGGCAGAAAAATGATCATGGCGCAACCCTGGCATGTCACTGGCATAGATCCTTCATTATCCATCTCCCTAGGAGCAAATCTATCTTCTACAGCCTCAGGAACTTCCCTCAAAGTCCTACGTAAACTCTTGTTATGGTGATGTACCTTAAAACTTTGAGACTGACTAAATGGCTACCTTACCAGCAGTTCTCTCCCCAGAACTCAGTAGCAGCCCTCTACTCAGGTTCTTACAAGGCCTCCAAGCAAGACCCACAGGCTAAGAGCCACAAGGGTTCAAAAGGCCCCTTCCTGCCCAGCACAGCAGAGCCGAGCACAATAGGGGGCAGGGCTTGCAATCAACAGCACTCCACAGCAACTCACTCACCCTCCAACAACCCCCAAAGCACAAACCGCCCCAAACAGACTTACGCAGAACCACTCTCTATCAGGCTACAATAATACAGTAATTTGATGTTACTAAGGGGAGATCATGACAAAAATTTTGCAAAGTTCTTGCTGTTCTCATCCCCATGAGATTTAACACAAGTTGTATATAAACCATTGCTCTCTGGCTCGAACTTCCTATTTCCACACATTGTTTGACAGAGGAAATTGAAGTATTCTCCTTCATGTTCATAAATTCAGATTGGTAACTTATTAACCAATGCTACCCCTTTTTTTGTAGTTTTACTGACCACTTTATTGGTTATAAAAACTGCTCATCTGGTAAGAGGATCAGTACAGTGTGATATTGAGCAGCACATGCTGCCACAAGAGAGCATGTTATTCTCCGTAGGTCATGGAAAGATGAGGCAGTTTTGGTTGACAAAATATTATATACACCTTTTTCCTCGCTTGACTATATTACTTAAAATAATAAGCAAGGGTGTTGTGTTGCATTCCCCTTGTGAATTAATTCTAGTTAGCTGCCCTGTTTTACTTTTTTGTGTCCAAGAGATGAAAGTACAATATTTTAAAATAATAAATATGATATTCATATGATAACACTTTGTACTCGGGTACAAGTATGCATCCCAAGTCAATTGCAGAAAATGTGGGCATATATTATTGGCTCCTATCTCGTTGAAATACAAAGATTTAGTGATCAAGCCCCTACTTCTATGTATTTGGAAGGGGTAACTGGGGATCCTAGACAGTTTTTTCCTCCTCCGTAACTAGGACATGTGACCAGTATGGCATAGTAATTAGAGTGTCAGGTTAAGATCTGGGGGAGCCAGGTTTACATTTTCACTCTTCCATGAAGTTCACTGAAAACTTTAGACCATCATTTCCCTTTAGCCTAACCTAGTTCACAGGGTGTGTAGGACTAAAATGGACTACATAAGCACC
>NW_015163166.1:0-3019 GCF_001447785.1 Gekko japonicus
CCCCCCCTCCATTAGAGTGATTTGCAGCCATTGACCTGTTTGGGTAGAAATAAAAGGCAGGTACTGAGGGACACCATTCTGGTGGGGACCAAAGCTAAAGCTCCATCCACAGTGACCCCAGTTTCTTGACACGGAGTTGTTTTGCCCCTCCACAGGCAGTCTTGCATATATTGATAAGAGTCAGTGTTGACAAGGACTGGAGTGACTTGGATTAGGGGGTGCCGTCAGATATTGCTGACCTGATAAGACCCCCAGTATTTCAGGTATCAGCTTGGAACAACAATATCCCATAATGTTTCTGCCCCCGCAACACGATTCCTAGTTCCAGTATTCTCACTTATGATAATTTTGGAACTTGAAATCCTATCGAGGAGGGTTAGGGAGAAGGAAGTGCTCCCTAGTTGGTCCGTGACATACCTGCCCTTTAAACTTATTTTCACTGGGGAGGCCATGTCTGCTCCCATTGAGAATAATGGCCCTTTAAAATTTAAAGGGACAATGTGCCACCAACCAGCTGGGGGTACTTATGTAAATAATGGAAGATACCTCGCCTCTGGTGTAAAATCATATAAAATCATAATACACAAGTTCCTCTTAAGAATCCACAGTCTGTGTTTCTTGCTGAGGTAGGCTCTCTAACTGCAGTGAAACTCTGACTTGGGAGTCTTCTGCCTTGTAGGCCTGACATAAAAGCCTATTGTGGAATTAAACACACAGTAACAACCACAAGTGTAACCCCTACAAAATTAAACTGGGAAAATCCTGCTTTACTCAACACTGAACTGTACATCTGTCAAGGGGTTCAGATTCTGTAAGGTTTACTAAGAGCTCATGGTGAACTGCCTAAGACGCTCCCGTTTCCCCTCAGAAGCTGGACTCTCAGGAAAATAAACAACTCCATTCCATTCTTCCCTCCATTCTTCAGTTCTTAAGGAGCAAAACGCTCTACTGATGTGGCTGATATCCACGTAGATTTCCAGATGTAGATTTTCCCCTTGCTTGGATAATAGAAAGCCCCTTCAATAAAGAGGAGCATTCAACCAGCATTGTTCCCAGTATAAAGAGAGAAATGAATCTTGATGCAGCTGTGCAGTCACACTGAGGCTGGTTTTTTTGGCTGTGTTTTATCAGTGTGCATGTGACCATGAGCAGAATCATAGAATCATAGAGTTGGAAGGGGCCTTCAGGGTCATAAGAACATAAGAGACGCCAATGTTGGATCAGGCCAAAGGCCCATCCAGTCCAACACTCTGTGTCACACAGTGGCCAGAAATACCAGTGCCATCAGGAGGTCCACCAGTGGGGCCAGGACATTAGAAGCCTTCCCACTGTTGGCCCTCCCAAGCACCAAGAAGACAGAGCATCACTTGCCCCAGAGCCCCTATGTATACCTTGTGGCTAATAGCCACATCTAGTCCAACCGCCTGCACAATGCAGGAAATTCACAAATACCTCCCCCTCCACACCCGCAGTGACTGCTGTTCCACACCCAGAAGATGACAAAAAAAACCTTCCAGGATTGCTTCCTGCCCCCAAAGTTGCAATCAGCAACTCCCTGGGCACATCCGCGTAGCTAGGGATTTGGGGGGGAGGGGGCTGAGGGGGGGCAGGTAGCCCAGCCCATCGGAGAAGGAAGCTTGCCCTCCCATTCCACAGGCGCTCGCCTTGGCGCAGCTCCAGGGTGGTGAGCTCTCGAAGGGGCGGCTAGAGCAGAGTTCCCCTGAAACCGAACCCAGCGCCACCCAGGCAAGGCGCGGAGTCAGCCTCTGAAGGGGCGGCTCCAGCAGCAGCGTGTGGAGTAGGGCTTTCTTCTTTTTGTGAATGTAGCCACTCCCGCCCCTTCTCGGCCCAGAGTCGAGTGGGGAGCAGGAGGGGTCGTGACGGCAAGCCTCCCCCTGCCATACACACACACCACTATCCCCCAGCCTGCCTGATGAAGAGCTCTCTGGTACTCACAAGTCTGCACGTCGCGGGGAAGACCCAGGTTCACCCGTGCAGAGAGCGCGACTCTCTCATCCTTCACAGGAGCTAAGAAGTGAGGGCAGCCCCCAATCCAGGTCGCCTCCCCGCACTGCCTGACCCACCACTCACCTGTGCATTCCCCGGCTAGGCCCCGTTCTGCCCAGCCCAGCAGATGCCGACGTTGAGCCAGGGCCACATCCCACCACCCGCTGGTCCGCTCACTTGTTCACCTGGGCTAAGGCTGGCTTCACCTTGAGCCCAGCCATCTGGAGCCAATGGGGAGAATAAGTGATCGATCAGGGGTGAGGGGGCTGGGGGAGGGAGGTGGACCTGATGATTGGGGAGGCTGGGCCCCATGGGCCCCACGTTGGCTACAGGCCTGCCTGGGCATGTAAAAAAGGGCCACAAGAACTAGGCATTGAGGTGACCCTTCCTGCCCTCCCTCTCATGATCTGCCTAAATTCACAGAATCTGCATTGCTGTCAGATGGCCATCTAGCCTTTGTTTGAAAACTTCCAAAGAAGGAGAGCCTACCACCTTCCAAGGAGGCCTGTTCCACTAAAGAACTAATCTAACTGTCAGGAAGTTCTTCCTAATGCTTAGCCAAAAACTCTTCTGATTTAATTCCAACCCATTGGTTCTGGTCCGACCTTCTGGGGCAACAGAAAACATCTCTGTACCGTCCTCTATATGACAGCTCTTCAAGTACTTGAAGATGGTGATCATATCACCTCTCAGTTGTCTCCTCTCCAGACTAAACATACCCAGCTGCTTCAACCTTTCCTCATAGGACTTGGTCTCCAGACCCCTCACCATCTTCGTTGCTCTCCTCCGGACACATTCCAGCTTGTCTATATCTTTCTTAAATTGTGGTGCCCAAAACAGAACACAGTACTCTAGGTGAGGTCTAACCAAAGCAGAGTAAAGTGGTACCATGACATCTTGTGATCTGGACACTATACTTCTGTTGATACAGCCCAAAATCGCATTTGCCTTTTTAGCAACCACATCACACTGCTGGCTCATGTTCAGTGTATGGTCTACTAAGACCCCTAGA
>NW_015163166.1:3592-11624 GCF_001447785.1 Gekko japonicus
ATATTAGTATCTTGTCCTGTAGTCCACAATGATGACACAGTTGTATCTTTTTTTAAAATCATCTGCCTTGTGGTTATTGCCATATAGTGTTTTCTCAGACATCATTATGCTTACTACTGCTCACTTACTGTGAACAGTAAGATTGGAGATTAGAGAAAGGAAAGGGCAGGATTTACCCAAATGGTGTCCATTGATGCCAGAACTTCATTTCCAGCTGTCTAACCAGAAGTGCTGTCAGCATGTTGTAGAATGCTCTAGGATTCACTTGAAACTCTGTGTTAAAAAAAAAACCCAACACAACAGTTTCAGGTGAATCCTAGAGCGTCCCATGATGTGGTGATGTCACTTGCAGTTATGCAGCAGAAAGTGACATTGTGGTACTGATTTATGCTATTCCACTCCCTCCATTTTTCTCCCAGTACCCCATGGAGTGATGGCAGGGGCCACAGGTGATTGGTGGGCAACCTGGCCTGCCTAGTGAACAGCTATCTCAATAAGAATAACAGTAACACTAATAATAATAATAATGACGGAGTGAGCTCCCGTCTCTAGTTCCAGGTCCTGCCAACCTAGCAGTTCGAAAGCAAGAAATTGCAAGTAAATAAATAGGTACCACTTCGGTTGGGAAGTTAACAGCGTTCCGTGCACCTTGGTGTTTAGTCATGCCGGCCACATGACCATGGAAACGTCTTTGGACAGCGCTGGCTCTTTGGCTTTGAAACGGAGATGAGCACCGCAACCCTAGAGCCGGACTCGACTGGCTTTTGAGCAAGGGAAGCTTTACCTTTACCTTTTTAACACTAATAATAATAGTGTTTTATTGATTTTCTGTATAGCAGTCAAAGTGCTTTATGTGTAAGATCTTGTTGTAATCCATGTACAGCCCTTTAAAGGCAACCAGCCTCACAGTGCAGATGGGAAGTAGTAGAAAATTTACCTCCCACACCTCACTCTAAATATCAGCCATGTGTTTACTTAGGATTTGTTCTTACCTATCCAAAATGGGTTAAAGCGCATTTTACAACGATGGGTGTTGATTTCAGTAAGAAACTTGTGGTGTAGTCCTAAGCAGAGTTACACCTTTGTAAATCCATTGGCTTGAGTGGAAATAGGAGGGTGTAACTCTGCTTAGAACTGAACTAATAAGGAAGTCTTTACATCTCTTCAGCTGAAATTAATGGGACTGGATTGTTGGTTGGATTGTACCCAGTAACTAATTAGAAATCCTTAAATACAGAGACTTTTTAAAGTCATTAACTGTTCTCTTCACTTCTAGCATTGTAAATTATTAAAATGCATTCTTAATATAATCTTTCTGAAATAATCTGAAGTGCTATTAACATTGCTTTCTTTCCTGATCCATACTTTTCAAGAATATTTATTAAGAGCCAGCAAACGAATGGGATTCTGTGCTGCCATCTTGTGGCTGCACCAATTAAGCGTGTTTCAATCAAACTTCTAATTGTTGTTAAGAAAATAACCGGTATGGATTTTTAAAAAATGTGAATAATGTCTGTTTGTGTGATAGACATAAGAAAAAGGCACAATTGAAAGATCCAAGGTAGAAGCAAATGCAAATTATAACAAAACATAATTTCTAAGGCTGTATAATTCTGGTGCCATTGTATTGTAATGGGTAAAATGTCAGACCAGGCCTTTGAAGACACACGTGACATTCAAGTCCTTATTGTTCACTTGGACTAGTCACTCTTTTTCAGCATGATCTACTTCACAGGTTTGTTGAATGGGACAGGGAGAGTTGCATACAATGACCTGAGATGTTTGGAGAAATGGCTTAGATTAAAAAAAAGTTTACACTGTGACATAGGTCCTTTCCTCCCCTTTCTTTGCAGTTGGTTAGTAAATTCTGTAACAGTAGGAACACTAATCAGCAGATACTATGGGAGGATAAATGTCATTATAGCAGATACATGTGTGTGCATATATATCAGTCATTCATATAGCATTTCAAGTGAAAAGTTCTTTATTGCCCTATCCCATTCAGTTCTAGCCTTACTTACTCAAGCCTCCTACTCTACTGAGCTTATGCATGGTGGAGGTCCCACCATTTTTTCTGTACACTGGACAAAATATTGGAATGAGGTTTATCCATATGCATCCAGTCTTCCTCAAAATGGGATATGGCAAAGGTGATATAGATGGGTCTACAATACAGGCCCCATTTCACCTAATGCTTTGTTGTAAACAGGTAGACCTGGGGGAGCCACAGTTTCACTGACAAGCTTCCTGTAAACTATATACTGTTGAAAGTTCATGTCAAAAGACAAATTACAGTGGGAATGAAGAACTGAGGTAGGCATCTGATGTGATCCAGTGCATCTACAACTGTCCTGAGTCTCAAAGTACATCCTAGAGCATGATTATATTTACTGTCTGATCCATCTAAGTTATAGTACATGAGCTAGTTTATAAATACAGTTTCAAAAATGACTTGGTGAGCAACACTAACATAGACTATTGATATATTTTTGAAAGTAATAATTTTCAGTATCCATGGATATTCTAATAGTGAAGTTGGCCAAATCTTTGGATACTTAAATCCAGTGACTGTAACTCTGAACGAGCAAGACAGATCTTTTGACAAACCCAAAAAGGGCCCCAGGTTTGCAGAAAAATGTGAAATCTAAACAAAGGGGTGGGGAGTAAAAAAAAAAAGCGAAAAGGAGAAAAGGAACACCTTTAGCTTTAAGCAATGGATTCCCTCAGTGGCTGTTGCTACACAACCACAGTATTCCAGGCTGCATTTCTGTGAGTAAAAAGGAAGAGGGAGAGGACATAGTCCTTTCCCAGCCTCTGTTGGTCCTTGAGGGAGAAAACTCATTGGGGCCAGGCCTGACTTCAGTTGCCAACTCCAGCTTGGGAAATTCCTGGAGGTTTTATAGTAGAGTCCGGGAAGGGCAGGGTTTGGGGGAAAGGAGAGGCCTCAGCCAAATATAATGCTGTAGAGTCCACCCTCCAAAGCAGTCTGGAGTTCAGTTGTAGTTCTGGGAGGTTTCCAGGTCCCACCTAGAGGATGGCAACCTTAGGCCTGGAAGCAACCTCTGGGTGATTTGATACCAGCTCAAGTGGTTAAGACGCTGAACTGCAGGCTGTGGAAGGTCAGTAGTTCAGTGGTTCAAGACCCGGGTGCCGCAAGACAGGGTGAGCTCCCATCTCTAGTTCCAGCTCCTGCCAACCTAGCAGTTCGAAAGCAAGAAATTGCAAGTAGATAAATAGGGACCACTTCGGTGGGAAGGTAACAGCGTTCCGTGCGCCTTGGTGTTTAGTCATGCCGGCACTTACATGACTCAACTAGTCCTGGATACTTGCTACTCAACAGGAGATACCCTATGAAAGCCAGTGTGGTAGAGTACTTAGCACTTCAGAGGCCCCGGTCTCATGGGCCGGATATCGCGGGGGGGAGGCGTGGCTGTTTGCCCCGCAGCGAATTACCGCGTGGCAGCCAGATCAAATGTCCCACCCGATGTCCCGTGGTTGCGGCAAAGAAGCGGCGCCGGGGGGTTGTGTTTTTTTTTAACCCAAGTGTTCGCATGCGCTGTTGAGTGCTTGTGCGCACCCGTGGAGACTTGACAAAAAAACACTTTTTGCGACGGGACATGGGCGGGCGCCGGATGCCACGAGCTAACACCGGAAATGTGATCTGACGCCCGCCCTTGCCCTGCGGTTTCCGGAAACTAGTACCTCGGAGGTACTAGTTTTTTACAGCGCATCTTCGGAGTGAAGCCTTTGGTGAGCCATGGGAGCTCTACGCTTCCCAGATGTGGCAGTGAGATTGCGCCCGGAAAATCCGCCTGTCTTCCGTCTCTCTAGTGTGCCTAATGCTCCATGTGACCAGGGCCAGAGTATGGTCTGGGAGACCCAGGTTCGAACCTCCATATTGCTGTGGGAGCTCACTGGGTGATTTTGAATCAGTCACATAGTTTCAGCCTAATCTACCTCACAGAGTTGTTGTGCAGATAAAAGGAGACAAGAATAATATAAGTTGCTTTGGTCCCCACTGTGGAGAAAGGGTGTAAATGAAGTAAAGCCAAAACTGAAGACTTTTTTGACACGTGGCACAATTTTATTTCATATACAACTCAGAACAATACTCAAAGTATGTTTAAGCCCTTCCTCAGATTATGGGATAAAGTTAAGTAAGCCTCTCTATATATTTTAATCATGTTGTAACTATACATTAATTATGCATGTTTATAGGAGAAGAAAAAGAAAAAAAGGGGAAAGAATTCCTTTTCTTTGTATTTATGCTGAATGTTGAGCTCTCTACCAATGCCTTAATTTGTTTGCTTTTAATTTTTATAGATAGATAGATATAGATAGATATTTATTTTTTGTTATGTGTACATTGTAGGTTGTTCTTCTATGTGGTGAGTTGAGTGTGTATTTGATGTTTATGTTTGTTTTTATATTTAAATAAAAATTATTTCGAAAAAAAGTAAATGAAGTAAATATAGCTGAAGATGGGAGGCAGATAAAAGGCAGATCGGTGAATTACTGAGAAGGAGAAAACGAGGCAGGGAAAAGGGAGAGGATATGGACATTGCCAGGAGGAGGGAAAAAGGAAATAGTATGGGGAGTGGGATACAGGGGAAAGGGAAGTGCCACCCCACGAGTCCTAGAGATTTCCCTACTATGCAAGTGGGCCTTGACCAGTGGGTAAGACACACAACTAGGTAACATTTTTCCTAGTTAGAGGCTTTGGGGAGGATGAGAGGGAAAGCTTAAGACAGAGGAGCTAATGACAATTGGTTGGCTTTTGGGGGAGAAGGAGATAAAGTTGCCAACTCCAGGTTAGGAAATTCCTAGATATGTGGGGGGTGGAGCCTGGGGAGGGAGGGTTTTGAGGGGACGAAGGACCTCAGAGTGATAAAATGCCATAGACTCCACTCTCCAAAGCAGCCAGTTCCTCCAGGGGAACTAGGGTTACCAGCCTCCAGGTGGGGACCAGAGATCACCTGTAATTACAAATGCTCTCCAGATGACACTTCCCCTGGAAGAAATGGCTACTTTGGAGGGTGCAGTTTATTGCATTATACCTTGCTGGTCTCTTCCTTCCTCAAACCTCACACTCAAGGCTCTATCCCCAAATCTTCAGGAGCTGACAACGCTAAGGGGGAACTGATCTCCATGGCTGGAAGATCTATTGTGATTCCAGGAGATCTCCAGGCCTCACCTGGAGGTTGACAACCCTAAGAGGAGATAAGGAACCAGGGGAAAGGGGAGAGGTGATGGGGGCTTTTAGGAAAGTGAAAGAGGAAATAGTGGGGAGGGGGAAATTAGACACTTCCTGCAAGTTCTTGCAGGTTCCCACTTGTGTAGCTGTATTGCTATTAACCAAACACTCTAATGTTTATAATACAGTGAAGACATAAACCTTTATGGGTGCCCTGGAGCATAAGAAAACCCACCAAGTTAAACTTTTTTGTGATGGTTCACTAAACAGAAGGTGAAATAAGTAATGTTTGATTAGTAAATATACTTATCTAAATATCCAGCCAGGAATAAGATTCAAAATTAGTAGTTTTCTGGTAAATGCTGTATAGAGAGAAGGTTGGGGTTTTTTGTTGTTTTTTTAGGTTTATTTATTAATTTACATTTTTCATGATTTTGTTGCAGTATCCTGATGGTCCCCACAACTATCATATACTACAAAGGCTTATGTTACGAACAATTTGAGGTTCGACAGAATATTTTATGAAAGGTAGTACCAAGATTAGACAGAGTCAGGTAATTTACAGGCATGAACAAATTCTAAACTGAGTATTGCAAATCGACATATTGCAGCATTAAAATCAGTTAATTTCCATACAGGAAAATTAGAGTAGTTCTCTCTGAAGTATTATTATTTGGCCACATTGAGCATGTTAGAATTCGCAACAAGAGTACTGTGCATTAGACAAAACCTCTGAGCAGATTTTATTTTGGGCTAGAAATAATGAACACGATAATCATGACACAAGCATTACAGACATTTGATTTGACAATGATAAGATCTAACAAATAATGCACTTACACTGCAGCGGCCTGTACAACTTGTATAATTCTAGTTTAATCAAATGTGTAGGACAGGAATTGTCTAAGGTTTGACTGCGGTCTACTTTTGAACCACTGGATAACCAAGTGCCTGCAGGTGGCAGAAACTCTTGCAGAGATTGCTGAATGAGGTTTATCATGGTCTGATCCAGCAAGGTATCATGGTGTGGATCAGTGTGATGTAGGATTTAGCATATTGGACTAGGTTTGGCGGGAGTCTTGGGTTCAGATTTGAAGGTTACTGGTTGACCTTGGGTTGGATGTTCTCTCTGAGCTTAACCTGTCTCACATTTTCTTGTAAAGATAAAATGGGGAAGTATATATTCTGAGTGCTGCTGTTTGTTGTTAGACCTGTCAGCTGCGCTCGACACGGTTAACCATCAGCTACTGATCCGCCGCCTCACCGACATCGGAGTACAGGGACTGGCCTTGCAGTGGCTTGTTTCCTTCCTCCAAGGTAGGGGACAAAGAGTGGTGCTAGGGGATCAACTGTCCTGAAGGCACCCACTTAAATGTGGTGTGCCCCAAGGAGCAGTGTTGTCCCCAATGCTTTTTTAACATCTATATGTGTCCTCTTGCCCAGATTGCCCGGAGGTATGTGCTGGGCTGTCACCAGTATGTGGATGACACCCAGCTCTATCTGTTGTTGGGTGGCCGGTCCAACTCCAAACTGGAAGATCTTGACCTGGCGTTGCAAGCCGTGGCTGGTTGGCTTAGGCTGAGCCGGATGAAATTGAATCCGATGAAGACGGAGGTCCTGTGCCTGAGTCGGGGTGGTGCAGGGGTAGGGATCCCACTCCTGGCCTTCGATGGGGTGCCATTGGTGCCAGCGCTGGAGGTCAGGAGCTTTGGAGTGCTCCTAGATGTCTCCTTAACAATGGAGGTCCAGGTAACAGTCACTGCCAGGTCGGCCTTTTATCATCTTAGGCTGATTAGGCAGCTGGTTCCCTTCCACGAATGCAACGACTTGGCAACAGTGATCTACGCTATGGTCACCTCGAGATTGGATTACTGTAATGCTCTCCACATGGGACTGCCCTTGGCCCAAATCAGGAAGCTGCTGCTAGTGCAGAACACAGCAGCGAGGCTGTTGTTGTGTCGTCCTGTGTGGGAACACATCCAGCCTGCTCTAAAAGAACTGCACTGGCTGCCTATAGCATACCGGATTTGGTTCAAGGTGCTGGTTATTACCTTCAAAGCCCTTTATGACCACGGACCTGCATACCTGAAGGACCGCCTTTCCCCATATGTTCCCCAGAGAGCACTGTGAATAGGGACCCAGATTCGGCTGGCTCTCTGGTCTACCACAGGTGTCCCAGGCACTCGGGTCAGGCTATACTTAGGGGACCCTGGGGGTCGGGCTCACTCTCCAAGAACTGTCAGATGTCGGTGGTGGCAGTGGTGGTGGCGGCTTTTATTTCTACCCTCCCAGTTTACATTTAACTGCCCCATTACCCCCAATCATCCCCAAGAACCAAAGTTCTCAAAGGCACAATTCAGAGTCCTTCAGCCTTTTTACTTCTTCTTTTCTCTTCTCTTCCACAACTTGTAGGGACTTTTTGGGGCTGCTGCCCCCTGCTCAGACAGAGAACCCTCACCAGATGAACCAGTTTCCAGCTCGCCACTGGACCTACTGTCCTCTTCTTTTTTCTCGTCCTCTGGCCTTCTCAGCTGTTCCTTCAGAAATTCTTGAGCTTTCAGAACAGAGTCAATCTTTTCCTTCTTCTCCTTGATGTTGAATGCTATGCCTTCTGGAAATAGCCATTTGTATCCAATTGAATTTGTTTGGAGAAAGAGCACAAGTTCTTTGTATTTCTTTCTGTGTTGTCTTACTTCAAATGGAATATCCTTTAGCGTTCTCACAACATTCTCCCCTGCCTTCAGGGGTGTTGCCGCTTCGAGACTCTTACTACAATTTCCCCAGGCAGATTATTTTTCTTTATATATCCTGAATATGACCTATAGGCCACATCCATGT
>NW_015163166.1:13053-49502 GCF_001447785.1 Gekko japonicus
GATAGGGGCAGAAAGAAAGAATGATGGGGTGGGGGGGAGAAAGAGAGAGAAAGCGTGATGAAGTGAGGAGGCAGAAAAACAAAGAGAAAGATGACAGGTCAGAAAGAGAGAGGAAGTCACAAACATGGAGGAGAAATAGTGAGTAAGAAAAGGGGGGCAGAGGGGAGAAATAGTGTGAGAGAGGTAGGGGTGAGGAGAGGAAGCAAAGGTGTGATGAATGAGATAACCATCCCACAAGTTTCTTGCGGGTCTCCACTTCTCACATCTAATTTTCATACTTATTTTAGTCTGTGAAAATCATGAATCTACCAAAGCCTCTTTGAAGACCTTTTGGGTGCGAAATTCCACTATAACTAAATGAGCACACCAAGTGTCAGCATATGAAGAGGTATGAGGAAAACTGGTAACAACCTTGATTGACAGCATTGTCAGTGCTGAAGGTCATTAATGTAGCTTTATTCCTGTGCCATAAGCCATAATGCTGAGTTTCAACAATAACATGGAGGCAACATGAACCATCAAAACAGGTTCAGAGACATCAGCTCAAGGGATTCCCTATTAACAAGTATCACCCTTTGACCCAGACCATCTGCTCTTCTATCTTGTCACCAGTAACATTTTAGCATTCTGCCCAGTCCTTACATCTGTATGAATAGATGTTGTATTCCCTCATTAAAAAACCTATGTGTCAAGGCATGGCATCTGCTCAGAGCCCTCCTTACATGGCATGCACATGGGGACAAGTACATTGGACACCATAGTTCATCCTAGTCAACAAAGTTCAGTACGTTTTTCTGGTCTTCACAAAGCACCACTTGTACTCAATAGCTATTCACTACCAACTATTCCCATATGCCCAGTAAAAACTGTATATGACTTTTGATGAAAAATGTCACCAATTATGTTGTATGATCTTTTCTTAAGAAAACTATTGGCCATTTAAACTTTGGCCATGGTAAATCTAGGGATTTGTCTCATGTCTTGGCCACCCTTCTCAAGGAAGGTGATACTCAGCAAGCATTTCAGTTTTCTGAGGAGTAGCTTGAGTTTTTCTTCACTGACCTACTTTCCATGCACACACAGTGCACGTTCTCACACCTCACCATACTCTGCTACCAATTGTTTAAATGAACAATGCATAAAAGCAGTCACATATATGGTTTGGTGTTTTGTTTTTTTTTAAAGTCTTAACCATATGGTGCTCATCTCTGTCTGATAAATGTTAAATCTATCTAGATTTGCACCAGTTCACACACGTGTATTTCACGTAGCCCACAGGAGTCATAGTTTTCAACCCACCGGCATAATTTAATTACCTGACCCACTATCCTTCACATGAAGAGAAAATTGATTACACCAAACAGCCCCAAGTCAGAAGAAAATGAAATTCCACTACCACATCTACTGCACAGCCATACAGCTGTCCAGCATTCTTCTCACTGACCTACTTTCCATGCACACACAGTGCACGTTCTCACACCTCACCATACGCTGCTACCAATTGTTTAAATGAACAGTGCGCAAAAGCAGTCACATATATGGTTTGGTGGGGTTTTTTTTTAAAAAAGTCTTAACCATCTGGTGTCCATCTGTCTGATAAATGTTAAATCTGTCTAGATTTGAACCAGTTCACACACATGTATTTCATGCAGCCCACAGGAGTCATAGTTTTCAACCCACCGGCATAATTTAATTACCTGACCCACTATCCTTCACATGAAGAGAAAATTGATTACACCAAACAGCCCCAAGTCAGAAGAAAATGAAATTCCACTACCACATCTACTGCACAGCCATACAGCTGTCCAGCATTCTTCTTGAGACTGACAGCCGTGAGATGAGGAGATCTGAGGCTCAGTTCATGAGTGTTTGCAGTTGTCAAAAATGATATATTCAGCTGCCAAACATGTTAACTGCAAAGTCTTCAGAATCCCTGGTTATAGCACCTGCTGTTACTGTGTGTGGTCAGAATATGTGTGTACTCTAGATATATACCTGAGTAAATAGGACTCCTTTATGCAGTTGGAGCCCAAACCCGTGTCAAAAGAGCAGTGTGTAAGGAATGAACTGTCTTCCTACCATCTCTTGTTTCTTGGTTAGGGAGCTGCTAGCTTGATTTTAACACTGAACAAAGGAAATAAATCCCTGTTCTGTATATGCACCACTAATAAAGGATTGTTGTGACTTAACTGGGGGAGCACTTTTAGAAGTTTGGAAGGAACATTTAGACTTGGATAGAATGAAAAACAGAAGTGTGTTTATTGTGAGGAATAATACAAATATCTGGCAGAGGGTTTGGCATAGGTTCTCTATGGTCCCGTTCACACTAGGCGATTTGGGCCGGGAGCGGGACAGTTCGGGGCCGGATCAAACCGGCGCGATCACACCACAACATCTGGGAAGCGTCTTGCTTCCGTGCCCGAACTGTCCCTTCCCCGCACAAATCCGCCGCAAACTGAACCACCTACCTTAGGTGGTTCAAATGGACGCGGCGCGGCAAGCAGGGCGTTTGATCGCCGGCGCGTCCTTGTGCCGGCACAACCCCGGCCCGGATCCGAAGATTGTTGTGACTTAACTGGGGGAGCACTCCTAGAAGTTTGGAAGGAACATTTAGACCTGGATAGAATGAAAAACAAAAGTGTGTTTATTGTGAGGAATATCTGGCAGAGGGTTTGGCATAGGTTCTCTATGTTTCTGCCATGATATGAGTACTAGCTCTTCCACAAGATAAAAAAGCCTTGTGCACAAACCAGTACTTGTTCTTGATCAAGTTTACAGCAAGATTTGAAAAAAATAAATGCCAAGTATATAGGAGAGGTAGCCCACCTCATAGTGAACCCTTGTGTCCTAAATAGATTTCACGTAGATGGTAGAAAATATATAATCATCATGATGCTTCTCAGAGAGCTTACAATAGCTCCAGTACTGGTAAAATACGTTGATCTTGGAAGATCTGCAAGTATGGGCCAATTAAGACATCAAGTCAAACTAGGGTTAGGGATACTTGACCATGGCGTGCATGAAGTCTGACTTACTGAACTGTGGTTTGCAATTGGCTGGCAAACCACAGTCTGAAATCATCAGAATTTGCAAACCATGGTTGTGCTAATTATGGTTTGACATTATCTCTCACGACTCATTATAGTTATGATCAGTTCTTCATTTCCAGAGACTTATGCACTGTGGAGGTGGGAGTAAATATATGAATGAACTTATGAAGCAGAGTTCTTGGAGAACTGAGAGTGAAGACTGACCAACAGCTGTTCACCATAGATTTCCTGTTGTAGGTCTAGAAGCACAAACTATGGTTTGGGTTCTAACCTATGGTTAACCCATGTATTGATGTAATTACTGAACAGAGCTTGTGTCTGTGTCTTTTGGGACTTCTTGAATTGGTGGTCATTGTAAGCAACTGCATCTTCAAAAGTGTCCCTCTGCTGATAATATTAGAACTGCTGTTACTACATTACAATGTATTTTCCTCCCAATAGTGTGTCCACTGTTCAATAAGTCAATGATGCATGGTTGCTTTTATTACTGAAGATCATCATGATTATGGAGTGCATTTGCTCTAGTTTCCTTCTCTTCAACACTCAAAACAAATTTAGCAAAAGGAAATATTAAGATGTTAAAATTTCTCTGCCATTACACAGGCTGCTGTTGTATCTCATTCCACCTGAAGTAGCTCCCCTGCTTCTACTATCACCATTAAGTGCCTAAAGTGGAATACTGGCAAAAAACCCTACACAGGCTTTGTTATTTCTTAATAAACAGACCTTGTTGGATTTCAAATAGATAGTTATTACTTTTGCGCTGCAGTGCACTATACTTTATGTGGCATTACAATAGAGTTTGCCATGGGAATGAGTTCCATTGCTTAATTGTACTGACAAGTTTACAATTACTGGCTTGGATCCCACCTAGATTTCTGTGGGTACACGCAGGAAAGGGTATTGTCAATTCCACCTTCCTGTGACAGTCCAAAAAATACCCCCAAAATGCTACCCTTAGGGGAATCAGAGGTCTACCTTGGGAGGAAAGGATCAGTGAAAATTACACCCCTCCTTATGCCCATGGAAATCTTGGTAGGATCTAAGCCATTGGCTTCTCAACAGCATTCACAGATAGTTGTAGTGAGCTGATGTTGAGTACACCAAGACCATAGCGTAAGAACCTTAAGGGAGAATAATTACATTCACTCATAGACAATATGTTTATTAATGTTGATTAACCATAATAGCTAGTAAAGGAATCTCCATGGTAGTGTACTTCAAAAGAAAGGTACTATGGACTAAATCAATATGTATAGTATGTAGAAGAAGAAGAGAAGAGATTGGATTTATACCCCACCCTTCACTCGAAGTCTCAGAGCGTCTTACAAACTCCTTTCCCTTCCCCTCCCCACAACAGACACCCTGTGAAGTAGGTGGGGCTGAGAGAGCTCTTTCCAGAACTGCCCTTTCAAGGACAGCTCTTGTCAGGACTATGGCTTGCCCAAGGTCATACAGCAGCTGCAAGTGGAGGATTGGGGAATCAAACCCGGTTCCTCCAGATTAGAGTCCACGCACTTAACCACTACACCAGAAAACTATCTGTTGTTGTATGTATTATTCTTCTATGTAATTTCCGCACCATTTAACATGCCACAGTAATCCTTTGTTTCAACTTTTGTCTTACATTTCTGCTTGCTTATAGATCTCTACAATTCTAATGCTATTACATTACTTACTGATGTCCCATCCTGTTTATTGTGGTGACTTAAATCTGCTTAATCCTCCTTGAGTCTCAGTGAAATGGTAAAAAATTGTTGGGTCCTGGGGTTGATTACCTGTCTCCTGCTCTGTCTATGTCTAGTATTTGGTTTTCTACCATTGTAAAGAGAATTCTGGGTGAGAAAGCCTATTGTAGAGCCCTGTAATGCAGTTCTTCTTTTTGTAATATGTATTTATTTGTTTAAAATGTTTGTGAGCCTGATTTTTTCTCCATATCCTGGTGCCTATATATGTGTGTAATACAGCAATATGCCATACACATGTATAGAAACACTGTCTATCACAACAGGTTCTTCCCTTCATCCCCTCCAGTAAGCAAGCATGAATGGCTGCATGGGCCTTTTCTGCAGCATCCCCCTACACTTTGGGATTAGGTTACCAACCTTCAGGTAGGGACTTGAGTTCTCTTGGAATTACAACTGATCTCCAGAGTACAGAGATTGATTCACCTGGAGAAAAGGGTAGCTTTAAGGGGTGGGTTGTGTGGCATTACATCCCTGCTGAACTCCTTCCCCAGCCCCACCCTCTCCAGAATCCACCCTTAATCTCCAGAGATTTCTCAACCCAGAGTAGGGAACCCTGCTTTGGGACAGCATTCCTGAAGGTGTGCAGAATGTCCCTACTATGGCACTGGGAGGGGGGACTGAATTGTTCAGAAGGGTTATGGGGCTGTTTGAATGTTTTATTTCTGGGTTTTAAGCAGAGTAATTTACTTGTCTGGCTTCTGGCTTTTAGACTTGTGGTTGCTTTTAATCTTCTTGTTACTCTCCTTGGGCCCTTATTATAGGGAGAAAAGCGAGACTATAAATATTGTATAAATCAATACCACCTTTTTAGCCTGGTTCACCATTGCTTCCGTAATGAGTAGGTGCTGTGTCCGTGACCGTTTTATTGCCACAGAACACTGTGACAGCTGGGGAAAATAGTTTGTTTTTTGTTCAGTTGCCGGAAGAGGCTTGCTTAGAGGAACCACAGTTGGTTTGGGAATAAGGAAAGGGAGAAAGGAGATTGAAATTGTACTGGTCAGTAGCTATATGAATTAGAGACCATATTTTACTGCAAGTGCTCTTTTGGAGAGCCAGTTTGGTGTAGTGGATTCTAATCTGGGAGAACCGGGTTTGATTCTCCACTCCTCCACTTGCAGCTGCTGGTGTGACCTTGGGTCAGTCGTGGCTCTCTCAGAGCTGTTCTCTCAGGAGCAGTTCTCAAAAGAGCTCTCTCAGCCTCACCTACCTCACAGGGTGTCTGTTGTGGGGAGGGAAAGGAGATTGTAAGCCGCTCTGAGACTCTTTGGGTACTGAAGGACAAAGTATAAATCCAATCTCCTCCACCACCACCACCACCATCATCACCATCATCATCTTCTTCTCTGCCTCCTCCTCCTCCTTCTTCATGACTTTGCTACTTCTCTGCTTCCTCCTCTTCCTCCTCCTTCTTCATGACTTTGCTACCTTACATTGTATTATGTCCACTGCCAAATTTCTCCAACAACCTCTCTGTATGAACAGGGAGTCTGAGAATTTTGGGGTGTTTCTTATTCAAACCCCTCCCATAAGTCAAATCCCTGGTAATGGCAGCTAGGTTAAGTATCTCTGAATCCTGAAGGGGTACGAGGTGCCATGTTGAAGGGGGCCACCATAGCAGGGCCCTTCCCCATATCCATAGCAGCACTTATGAGAGGTGATGCTACCTACCAAACGCTGAACTTTTTCAGAACTGCATGGTATCAGCCAGTTCCATGATGAGCTGTTTTTTTGCAGGTCGGCTGGACAGGATCAGTTTCAACTGACATCCATGTGGCAGCTGGTGAATGCAAAGAAAGCCTTTAAAAACGTGTTTGGGATTGGGAGACAGTTTTCTTTTGGGCAGTACAGATATATTGATGTCTCCCTCAGTTTTCTTGTTTTTATTAGTTATATCCTTTGACATAGTCCAATAATATTCTTCAGCTGTGTCCTGTAAAAAAATAGATCAGAAGTTTTAAAGTCAAAGGGAAACAGAGGATAAAGGAAATGTGTGTTAGCCTCAAATTCTAATGCACTGGTTATCGAATGTTCCATTTTATTGATTGTACTGACTCACTATGTGTAATCTGTCTTAAGTCCCTGTGAGAAAGGTAAACTAAATAATGTGCATAAAGTAAAGGTAAAGGTTTTCCTTGCTTGAAAGCCAGTCGAATTCGACTCTAAGGGGCGGCGCTCACCTCCGTTTCCAAGCCGAAGAGCCAGCACTGTCCAAAAACATTTCCGTGGTCATGTGGCCGGCATGACTAGATGCCTAGGCACACGGAACTCTGTTACCTTCCTACCGAAGGTACCTATTTATCTATTTGCAATTCCTTGCTTTCGAACTGCTAGGTTGGCAGGAGCTGGGACTAGAGATGGGAGCTCACTCCATCATGAGACACTCGGGTCTCAAACTGCTGAACTACCAACCATCCTGTCTGCAGATATATACACGCACGCACACACACACACACACACACACACACACACATAGTTATATGTGCATATATGCATACATACACACACACACACACACACACACACAAATGCATTGGTAACATGCTATCATTTTGCTACTGCTTACTATGACCTAAGAAATCTACCATTTTCTATCATAGAACTTGTATAATCAACATTTGTTCCACAGAATTATATCACAGTCTTCCTGTGTGAATATGTTCTTCATAGAAGATTCATGCAATCTGGAGTGGAGCTGTAATTCCAGGGAATTACAAGGTCCCACCTGGAAGCTGGCATCCCTATGCAGAGAAATTCTGCATCAATAATGCCTTCTTCACACGCAGAAAGGAGTATGACTAGCAGGCAGTATGGACCGGCCAAACATGGTAAAAAATACTAATCTCCTGACATTGTGCTGTTGTTTGGTTAACAAAACAGAGTCATCTTTCCAGCACAATGCTGTAGTGCAAGTCACTAGTAACTGTGGGTCTGATAACATTTCTGGTATGGGTTTCTGATATGGCTACCCTTAACCCTAGCCAATTAGTATTTATTTGTAGGGATCTGTTCATCAGCATAAATTGCAGATGGATTTTGTCATACAACAACCAAATAAAAACACAGAATATCTTTGCATATCTATACAAAATGTTCGGTAATATAGTAATTTTCTGTAATATATTTTTTCAGTATTTTCCAGTAATGTAGTAATTTTTAGTAAAGTGTATTTAAAACCATAATATCAAACTGGCATGAAAACAATTATTTTCTTTCTGAAATGCCATTAGGTGTCTTTTTGTTCTTTTAATGTGAGCTAAATGTAACTTTTCTAAATTTTTATATTGATTTGTGGGGTCCTTTTGGTGATTTTGTAAATAAAGAAGCTGCTTAATGCATTGGCGAGGTGATTGTTTTAACTGGACTCAAAACAATTGAGGAGGTGTTCCCATCCCCATCAACAACAGTCTGTCACTTGACCAAAAGTTGGTGTCCAATTACATCATCATATGCAAATCCATTTTTTCATTACTTCTGGAGAGTTGAGGTGCTCAGTCGTACAGCAAACACTAACATTTTGCCTCTAAGTGCTCAAAGATGTAAAGCAAATGAGGCGTGGCTATTGATTTGTCTTTGGCCTGCATTATCTGTGCAGGAACTATTAAGACGGCTTTTATATCTTCCTTTCATGCCTCATTTTCTCACACTATCTAATGAAGAGTTTCACTTAAACCATAATGTGCTACTCTCTAGAAAGTGCATTTTTATGGTGCTAAAAACTAGATGGGTGTATCAAGGCCCTTTCCCCCCCTTTTACTACTGTGTTTATTGCCTTATTGCACTGTATAGTATAATGAAATTTTGTTGGGCTGAATGGTGGGAGTTATTTGTTTAATTAATTTCTCCTTTTAGAGCTTTATTTTGCCCACTCTAAATGAAATAATACTACTGCTTTTCTTTTAGCTGAAAAATTAGCCACCAACTACGTTCTTTGACAGAACCCCCACTTTCCATCTAAGCAGTGGCAAATTGGTGACAAAATGTGTCTGGATTTTTGGATGTGGATTTGCAACCTCATTTGGATGGTTATCCTTTGCAAATGTCTGTGGCAGGATTCAACCAAACAGTGGCATTGTCTATGTAAGAAAGGCACACAATAGTTGTGTAAATGTATGTGACTGTGAAGCCCTTTTCATTCAGTCAGAGACCCTACCACCCTCTATAATGTCTGTCACATAGGTTCAGGGTTACAGGTCGATCAGGCAGTCATAGTTCACCACCTGCCTTGCCTCTCTTAAAATACAGAGAGAGAGCCCTGATCCTTTCATATACAAGGTGTCCTCTCTGATTCACAGAGACTGTACCACACAAGATAGCCCAATCCCCTTTAACAAACCACACAGAGCTACTGGGAATTGGGGCACAGCCACTACTTCATTCACATGCTATCACCATTTATTCATATCATCATATATTTATATCTAGGCCGAGATCTTCGTTTGTGTGTGTGTGTGCGCGCATGCATCTTTCCTCGAAACCATATGCATCCAGCCTACAGGGTTAAACAAACAAGGTGTTAACTTTTGACCACAATGTTGGGGTGTAGCAGGTAAAGATTACAAAGTTTCTTCACAGTTGATCTTTTGAACTATAGCCCTATTCTGGCACTCAGGATTCTTTGTTACCACTGATTTTCTACTAGTCAGCATTAGGATTCTCTTCTACCACACTCTGGTTTGTAGCCTACAGCGCCTTCACTCCGTCGGTCTGACTCTCTGAACCAAACAAATGGTTTTCAGCTGTCAGCCCCTCAATGATATTCCACAGTCACCCATTGGTCACTCTTAGGGAGAGGCAGAACCTAACCTGTCTGTCACAATTAGAACTTGTATTCTGTTTGTAAGCCGCCCTGAGCCAGCCTAGGCCGGGAGGGCGGGATAAAAATCAATAAAATAAAATAAAGAATTCCAGCTTCCCGGCCTCGGGGGGGGGGGGTACCAAGGGGGGGGGAACGCATACAGAGGCCCAAGGGATGGGGAATGATATAAGAGTGCCAAAGAAGCCCTGTCGCTGTCCTCAACCAAAGACTCGGTAGAACAACTCTGCCTTGCATGCCCTGTGGAAAGGTAACAACTCCCACAGGGCACAGATGTCTTTCGGCAGAACATTCCATCAGGCAGGGGCCAGGACTGAGAAAGCCCTGGCCTTCGTCAAGGACAGCCAGACTTCTCTCAGGCTGGGGACCACCAGGAAGTTCTTATTTCCTGAGCGTAATGCTCCCTCTAAGCTGTGGAGTCTTGTGAGCAACAATTCTACTTTATGAGCTACTGGCATTAAAGTTGTGAATGAGCAATTTGGCTACTGCATAAATTTGTTTGCTCTGGAGCCATCCTTCCTGAGCTCGGACAAAAATGTGTGAGCTGAAGGCTAAAAAGCTGTGAGCTAGCTCACACTAACTCAGCTTAGAGGGCATACTGAGTGGAAATATGGCTGGAAATCTGCCTCCATTGCCACAGACAGATCACAAGATAGTTATTTGAATCCTGGAGGAAAGATTAAACATTGGTCTTTGACTTGTGAAACAAATATCCAAGCCAAGTTGTAAGTTTTTGTTTCAGGTGGGCTCTCCATAAGCTTTTGGCCATTGTGATTCAAACCACATTGCTTCTATGTTAGGGGCTTGGATTGCTCTCATTAATTAACTGCCTGTACTATACCATTTGGTAGCCCAGCAAATTAATTCACTGGCAGTGAAGGTAGTCAGCGTAACTCTGACAAAGTTTCTTTCCCCCCCACAGAGCACAAGGTTCTTTTTTTAAAAACTCATTTCTGCAATGCCGTCTGTTTCTTCCCAATATGAGTTTTCAGATTGATAACCCAATCTTATCTCCTGTGGACCTCAGATGCTCTCTTTCTGAACTATCTTCCTTTGCTCCTGTTTTCACAAACATGTTATATCAACTCACAACCACAATGCTTCAACAGTATCCCAGAACTTTATTTTCATTCACAGGGATCTGTTTTTTGTTTTTGTTTTTTGGTATGTGTGCTGGTGTTAAACGACCAAACTTCAAGCACAAATCATGGTCCCTGAAGTTCAAGCCAATTAGTCCACTAGCTCTCCTGCTTAAGGGAGTCTCTACAATTTGGGATAAAGAGGAAAACAGTGTCAGTCCTTGAAACAGGATACTCTTGGAAATATCAGGCATCATGGATAAGATACAGAATTAGAGAACTGATATGGTTTTGATGTTTTGGAGCTAGTTTTTTTCAGCCCACATTTTGTATACTTTAGAATGTCCTTCCTTTAGAATACCAAGATGTAAGACATGCAGTTGTGTCCTGAATAATCTAATTGTGATGTGCTTCATATTTTTTTTTTAATCTCTGTGTACAGCAGACTTGTTCAGGTGTGTTCAGAAGAATATACAAAGCATTAGGCAGTATACAAAGAAAGCTTTATCCTTTGCTTTCAATAAGTATATCATTTTGTTGTGTGTATACTTGATTTCTGACATGGAGATCCATGGACCTGCTAAAGGAGCCCAAATCCCAGCAATTGTGTGTGTGTGTGTTTTAAACGTCAGCATATATTAGGTTGTATCAATTTCCAACAATCCCCCTCCCCTCAGTACTTGGAAGAAAGACATTTCTTTTACAGGAACTCTAGTAGACATTACTGGGCTTGATGCACAAATGGTACGATGTGGTATAAAGTAGCATAATCCAGCCACATTACTGGGCTTGATGCACAAATGGTATGATGTGGTATGAAGTAGCATAATCCAGCCTAGTCCAATCCCATCAGAATTTGGAAGCTAAAAGGGGTTGGCCACATTCAGTACTTGGTTGAGAGACTACCAAGGACCACTGGGGTTGCTATGCAGAGTAAAGCAATAGCAAACCACCTCTGCTCATCTCTTCCCTTGAAAACCCCAAGAGGGGTCATCAGAAGTCAGTTGTGACTTTATTGCACACCATTTTTCTTATTAGTATAGGGTGGATGTGAGGGTGATCTGACATCTGTCACCCCATTGATCTCCAGGGTTGATTCGGCTATTAGTATAGGGTAGCATTGCATATTCTTATGTGGAAACATTCCCCCCCCCCCCAATTTTGAACTTGATGAGGGAGATGGCTACCATGGCTTTCTTTGTGGGCAAGATTTATAATGGTGTCTTCAGATCAGCACTAACTTGCCAAAGATCAAGTACTGTCCTGTTAAGTAGTACAATTATACTCATATGTCCTCCTTTTTAACACAGTCCACTGTTTTTTAATTTGATTGATTAATTTCCTATGACAACAGGTGATGCCTTTTGTAGATGCCTTTTCAAGATTGCATTTCCTCGAATAGCAATTAGAAGAATGAAGCCCCATTTTTAAAATACTGAAACTATAAAGCAACTTCATTTTGCAAAGAAGAAAGAGCACCTGTAGTTCTCACAGAATGTTCAGATTTCTCTACAATCTTTCTGTTTGTGCCTGAAGGCACTGTAGGGTTACTGGTTCAGGCTGCGGAGACATTCGTGGGAGAAAAAGGGCAAATGGCACTTCAAGGCTGGCATTCTTGGTGGAATTAACACAGAAGGAGACAAGTCTGAGAAAAGCAGAGGTGGGGTGGGTTATGAAAGGTCTTTTTTAAGGCAAGAGTAAGAAGCTTGAGGCTAATGTGGAGGGGAGACTATGGAAATAAAGGTGTCAAAATCTGAGTGAAGAATTTGAGACAGCTGGCAAATGGCAGCTTCATATCTGGAGCAGAGAAGTAACTGATTTTCTGTAATGTACCTTCAAGGACTGAGAAGGAAAAGCAACGTTTTTATATCATCAATTCATACTTTTAGTAGGAAATGGTATTCTTAGGAAGCAAGGAATTCCAGCATTCTTATTACTGTTGTAGTAATCAAATTGGAGCTGTGGTGGCTCAAGTGGTTAAGATGCTGAACTGCAGGCTGTGGAAGGTCAGTAGTTCAGCAGTTCGAGACCCGGGTGCCGCATGATGGAGTGAGTTCCCATCTCTAGTTCCAGCTCCTGCCAACCTAGCCGTTTGAAAGCAAGAAATTGCAAGTAGATAAATAGGTACCACTTCAGTGGGAAGGTAACAGCGTTCCGTGTGCCTTGGTGTTTAGTCATGCCAGCCGCATGACCACGGAAATGTCTTCGGACAGCGCTGGCTCTTCGGCTTTGAAACGGAGATGAGCACCGCAACCCTAGAGTCGGATTCAACTGGCTTTCGAGCAAGGGAGCCTTTACCTTTACCTAATCAAATTGGATCCTAAATATAGGCTTAGTTCCAAAGGAGCTCGTTTCCTCACAAAAGGAACCCTTTCATGAGCCTAAGGAGATCTTTGCATTCAGCAACCCCAATGGATATGACAGGAAGACCATACTTTCTCGCTGGTCACATTTAGGATTCTTAAATTTGATCACTGTATCTCACTGTTTTATGATACTGAGAATCATTCCAGCACTTTACTCATAATGAAAGGTATTGCAGGGCTTTTGGATTTTGGGAAAGAAAAAAACATATCTGTGGAGGGAAATTTTATTCCCAGGTGTCACCCAACCTGAGCTACTCAGGTTCTTTTATCTCCTGGTGTCGGCCCACCAAAGGCCATGGAAAGGTGCAGAAAGGAAAACGGGGCACTGCTCCAGGTGCAGACCCAAAGCCCACACTCACACTGAAAGTTCTCTTAACCATAATTAACAATTTATTTAAGGGTTAGTAGAAGGTTAAACAAAACAAAGGGTTGGTTTCTAACAGATGCTAGAAACTTGGCAACCCTGAATACAAATTCTTACTTCCTATCAACTTCCCATACTAAAAATATTAACAGCAACAAAGTATCAAGCACACAGTGTAAAGCGAAGCGAAGGCCTTCGGGTGCATTCTGAGAAACAAAGAGAGTAACAGTCTCTTCAGTGTTCCAAAGAATGGACAAGGAAGTCTTGTTAGCATGGATCTTTTATACAGGTAGATCAGAAGGGTTACACAAGAATTGACACATTGGTGAATTACATCAGTTTGACTTCAATCACAGATTTGATGTTCTCTTTCATGATGACATGAGGGGAAACATGTTTACAATACATGTTCCGAAAACAATTGATGGTTAGAATTACACCATTGGAGTGGTCAGTGTCAAAACAATTTCCCAGTGTATTTTTACTGTGAGATAAGCAGATGCTTCTGGCATTATCTCTGATGTACAAAGAAGAGTGTGAAAGGAGATGCCTTTTGGCTCTCTAATGTAACTAATTGTGGCTATTAGGACCAAAAGGGTCTTTCCTGTCAGATGTACCTTACAACCTAAATCTACATTCCTAAGTACCTATAGTTAGATTTCAAAGACTTAAAGAGACCTGGAATAAACACAATTTCTTGGTTCCCACAGCCAGGCGGAAGGCAGTTTACAATATCTTCTGCCTCTGCAAGGCCTGATGGGAGTCAGACTCTTTGCTGGAGACTAATGTTCTTACAGAAATAATAGGACACTAGTTTATTTATAAAAGCCAACTACAATATTAATACATTTCTTCCCACAATATCTTTACACCAGTGAAGTATTTGGGAATATGAATGGTGAATGTGCAGAGAATGATAGGAGAGAATTCTATATCTGTCCATGGGCTCCCCGGAGGCAAGCGGAGTGAAGTGCCGTGCCTGTGCAGAACTTCACAAACTTCTCTGTGTCGGAGACGCACGACGAAAGTTTTGCTGCCTTTGCAGTTCTCTATCCCCAAATTCTGAATCAAAGTAACAAAAGCTGTCTCTCTGGATATAAATAATGCAGTTGTTTAGAAAATGGGATGCAAGGATCTCCAGTCAGCCAGCTCCTATTAGATTTACAGCACAAGTAGGAAGAGATGGTTAGCTGTGTTTTTTGGAGGGAAAGTTTTGTTCCACAGTGCTCTGAAATAATTTGCTAAGATATGTGGTAAAAAGATGGAAATTTACTATCTAACTTTGAGTAGACTAAGAAGTGCATGTTTAACCTGAGGGTCAGGGTTGAGGATTCAACAATGACTCAAAACAAGGATTCCAAGCACTGGAGTATCCCCCCCCCCCCATTTGTGTTTGGTTCACCAGTATCTGCAGTCAAAACTAGTGGAGCGGGCCTAATATGAGATTTTACTGAGCATAGAAGATCCATGATGGAGCTTGTGTTATTCCACCTTACAAAACATCAGTTGCCTGGGGGTCACAGTACATCTGTCTAGCTGTCATGCCAATACCTTGCTGAGTGCCAGCTGCAATTTCTCAGCTTCTTTATTTATACTGGGACTCATTTAGTTTGATCCAAAAGCTATTTCCAAGATGCCTGCAGTACACACACCATGTTTTATCAACCGTCAGTCCATTGCTTTTCAGATGTCAGATTCAGGGAGACTGAGGGTCGGGTGGGGAGGGGAGATGGCAGTCTGTTTTTAGCTGGTAATAATTTTAAGGAGAAACAATCTTAACTTTAAAGTACACTTATCTAATGTAAAGGAAATGCCTCATTCCAGAGATGACTTGGCTTTGCTTTGTTCTCCATTTGTGGTCCCTTGTCCCCTATAAAACCAAAATTACATCTTCTGCTCTCTGACTGCATCCTCTCTTCCTTCAAGCTCCCAAATGTTAGAATTCTTTCTATTATCCCTCTGGTTCCCTTTCATTGGAATGTTGAAATGCCTTATTAAAACAAACTGAATCTTCATGCTGGATTTCTCATGCTGATCTTGCATATCTTTTCCTATACGCACCTCTTTTCTTGTGCTCAAGCAGCCTGATCATAAGCACATTTAGTTCAGTTGGAGTTACACTCCTGTAAATGTGTTTCAGAGGTTAAGACGCTGAACTGCAGACTGGAAGGCCTGTAGTTCGGCAGTTTGAGACCCGAGTGCCACATGACAGAGTGAGCTCCAGTCTCTGGTCCCAGCTAAATAGGTTCCACTTCAGTGGGAAGGTAACAGCATTCCGTGCACCTTGGCATTTAGTCGTGCCGGCCACATGACCACAGAAACGTCTTCGGACAGCACTGGCTCTTCAGCTTGGAAACGGAGATGAGCACCGCCCCCTAGAGTCAGTTTCGACTAGCTTCCGAAAAAGGGAACCTTTACATTTTTAACTGTGTTTACTACTGCAATCATATTTTGTTTCATATACTGCATGTTAATCATATGAAATCCCTATATTTGAAGCAGTTGTTTGCGAGCAACTGAAATGTGGCATCACTGTACACAAAACTGATCAGCAACTGTTGTTGTCCTTTGTTGTTGTTGTTGTTTAAGTAGAAGCTTGCCAGTGAAATGGGAACAGGCTACCCCAATTTTGAAGGGAAATCATATTTACTGTAGAATGAGCATAAAAGTCTTTCTGGCTTTGTCACAATCGTTAATCGTGGAAAGAAACTCTTAAGAGCATGTTATTTGCCTTAATCTTTAATTTTAGATATGGCCATGAGTTTTGCTTTCTTGCTTGGAGCACAGTTTCCACACTGAATCCAGTTAGTGATTTTTGCTTTCTTGCTTGGAGCACAGTTTCCACACCGAATCCAGTTAAACTGATTTTTTGGGGTGGGATTGCACGTACACCTCTGGGGAACAACAAGAAGAATGAGACAGGCAATATTATGTACAGCAATTGGTAAACTGAATAATTCCCAGAGGAAAGGCAGCAGATGTGCATAGGGGGGAAAAATGGAGCTTGCTTATTACTTTCCCTGCTAATCTTCTGGTAATAACTGTTTATCCTGGTGGCCTTGGAGCCCTAGTCACTTACTCTTGAACAGGCTCATTAGAGATGTGTTTTACATTAGGATGGGCAATGTAAATGTTCTCTATTTGTTTTCTTTTTTATACTTTTGTCAATAGTAGTAGCTCTCTAGCTGTTGCGGTTGGGCTTGTAGGGTTGTTTGCATACACATATTGTACACAAACCACATGCATATTTTACAGGGTTTTTATGCAGTGCATATGGCCTTCATCTGTATTTATTTATTTGCTTAATTTATGACCCCGCCTTTCCCCCCCAATGGGTATCCCTACTGGCAGGTAAGGCTGAGAGTGTGTGTCTGGCTCAAGATCCCCCAGCAAGTTTCCACGGCACATCATTTACAGTTTATGTGTATAAATGTACATAATGTATATGTATAAATGTATCTTGCTAATTAGTGATGAATAAATAAAATTCAGAAAATACATATGTTTTATGAGGAAACTCAGAGCAAGAAAGTAAAAAAAAATATGACACTGTTTTGTTGTCATGACAAAGGTGGGTGTTTTGTAGTTCTTTTGGTTTTAAACTGCTGTTACTGTACTTTGCAATTTTTTTCCTCTTGTAAACTGGGTTTGACCCCCTCTCAGGAGCAGCAGCAGGATACAAATATTTAAACAGCCCGATCTTAAATTAGGCTAGTTAGGTAGAACCACTAGGGTTCATGCCTAGCTTAAACAAGGCTTAAATTCTAGCTTAAAACAAAATGGCCATGAACTATGTTAGGCCTCCAACCATGCAGCTCGGTGTCTACTGGGTATTGTAGTTCTGTCATGCCAGAGTCCCAAGTGGGGACCTTGACAGGGACAACATTTCAGGCCACAAATAAGTGATGTGAAATGAGAAAGGCCTCTCAGTTACAGAGTAGTGCTCTGTTTGAACAAGGAAAGCCAAATTATAAGGGGGGGGGACCTGACCCCCTTTTAACAGTTCAGTAAACCATTTTTAAAATAATGTGAAAAGATGATTAAAAACTCAAACCATAGTGTCTGCCAGTTCTGTGTCAGTCCAGTCGAGATCATTCCCCGTGGCCTGCTAATTGTTGTACACCGCCCTGAGCTCAATGCACAGGGGAGGCGGTCTATAAATCAAATTTATAAATAAATAAATGAATGAATGAACTTGCTGGAATCCTTGACTGTGCCAAATCAGGTAATATTCTTGCTTAAGTGGCAGAATACCCGGGATTGTTTTCTGTTTCAAATTGACTCAGAAAAGATTTTATCAGTAAAAATCTGTAAAAAAAACCAAAAAACCTTTGTTTAAAGTAGAAGAGTTCAAACCCAAAGGTTTTCTTTATTGTTATATTTAAAGTGTATATCCTACCCCCTCAGTTTGATCACTCTTCTGTGGTTTCCAACAAATTAAATACAAAGGTAAAGCAAATACTAAGAGCCCGTGCAAAAAACAATCAGACCCCAATCTGAAACAACATAGCTATAATAAAATATAAAAAATAGTTGAGATCCCTAATAGCACTGCTCAGTTAAGAACTTGAAAAAACCCACCCATACCCACACATACACACAGAAAGAAGGCAACAAAGCAAGGTTTGCCAAAAGAATAACAGAAGAGTAAGAAATAAGTGAAAAAAATTAAAATTAAATTGGCTATAAACAGCAGGGCTCTTTTTATAGCAGGAAGTCCTTTGCATATTAGGCGACACACACCTAATGTAGCCAATCCTCCAAGAGTTTACAGAGCTCTTCTTACAGGGGCTACTGTAAACTCTTGGAGGATTGGCTACATTAGGGTTGTGTCGCCTAATATGCAAAGGAGTTCCTGCTGCAAAAAGAGCCCTGCAGCATGCTATAGACATTAAGGGGGAGGCAAGGCAGCATGATATAGCTAGATCTCATCAAATCTTGGAAACTTGAGGGTTGCCACTTGGAAGGGAGACCTCCAAAGAAGACTCTGCAGAGGAAGGCAATGGCAAACCACCTCTGCTTCTCTCTTGCCTTGAAAGCCCCTTGCTGGGATCACCATTAGTAGGCTGCAATTTGACAGCACTTTACACACCCATAGACATTAGGTGTGAATACCTTTATGCTGACATTGGGCCTGGTGTCAGGCAAAAAACTGGAGGAAGGGAAGGTATTTCCATAATAGGGGTACCAGGACTAAAAAGGCCTATCTCTTAGTAGCAAGGGCTATTGATGGGCCTCCAGAAGAGAGACTAGTATCCTTCCTTCTAGTGTCCTTCTATCAGATCACTGCCCTCATATCACCTTTGCAGTGGCGAGGTTTCTCTGTATTGCTATGAGGGTTCAAGAATATAAGGTTAAAGCTCTGGTGGGATGACTGTCTTTGTATATTTAAAATCTGTGGTTCCTATTTTGTTGTTGTTTTCTTTTTCAACCTATGCCAGTAAAGGTTTTGACTGACTAACTATTGATGGGCAATAATGAAAAAAATGGTATTGTTTTGGATCCAGATATCAGGGACTAAAAATCAGAATTCCTGGTTATTCAGGTCCCAAATACTGGTTTGGTATACAGATTATTCCCCCCCCCCGGATTCCAATATTATTTGGGCCCATTGTTCCCTATGTGGAATCTTTCCAGGGAGCTGCAGGAGTATAATATAATACCAGGTACAGCCTCTTGAGTGGTGTGATTCAGTCACAATGCATTGACTGCATCCTGTTTGGCTAGTTCACTATCATCACCTGGGATGGTAAAGAGACTACTCTTCATGTAGGTTCAAAAATGAGTTCTGGCCCCAGTACAGTGATATCGGTCACATTTCACTTCTCACAGCTCTTTAGTAAACCAAAGCATCTGAGCTTTATGGGAATTAAGAAGGTTCTTGGAAGCGGCCATGCTAGTTGCTTGAACCATCTGTAAATTCCAGAGATCAACCAGGACTTTGACAGATGTTTCAATCATGGCAGCAGAAACTTCACAAAGGCAGTCTGGGTACATCAGCTTGAGGGGCAGACCATCCCAGTAGTAAGTAGGGTCCATGATGTACTATGACAGTCCTAGGGCTGTCAAGACAGCCACTGGCTTTTGTATTATATCTGTTCGTTTTATAGTCATTATTGACATCTGGAGAAACTTTCATTTGCAAAGAAGCCCTTCACTGTACCTTTGTCATGGTACATTTTTTGCTGCTTGTCTTTGCTCATTATAAACAGATCCAAACAACCAAAACATTAAGAACCAACGCCAGCATTAATAGTATAAAAAAACAAGTACCCTAGATCAGAATGCAGATCACCATTTGCATCAGAAGATGAATCAAGATAGCATACTGACAAGCATCACCAGGGGTATAGCCAGAAAATTTTAGTTGGTGGGGTGTGGGGAAATTGGGGGGGCATGTTGGCTGTACCTGCTGCTCCTTTTGCAGTAGCAGAAGAAGCAGCTCCAGCTTCACTGCAACCTCTAGTCCTCTAATTCTTTTGATTGGAGAAAATCGATTCTGGGCTACTTCTCTGTGTAAGCCGGGGGGGGGATCTCCAACTCTCTCGATTTTGTGTTTTGCAATTTTATTTTATTTTATTACATTTTTTTGAATTTTAAAAAACTTATTTATTTTTTGGGCGGGGGGGGGGGATGAGAGTGAAGCTTCTCTGACTGTGCCTGGGGTCATTTTGTAACACCCATACACATCTTTCATTTTTTTTAAAGAAACACTTTTAATTTTTACCTGGATTTTTAAAAAAATGTCTTGGGGCCCCCCCCCCCGTGGCTATGAGCCTGAGCATCACAATGTGGACGAAGATGCTTATCCAGTTATATACCTTTGTGTCCACTTCTCTGCCATGAGTAGAACTCTGGATCGCACATGAGAAGTTCCCTTGCTAGATGTGATCACATATCTGTATTGATATCCTCATGTTTGAAAAAAAGTATATTTGGAGTGTAATCCTTATCCAGTTTCCAAAAAGTCACTGGTGTAGCGATTATGGAATTGATTAATTCTGATGTCTTCCCCGTTCACAAATCAGCAAATAATTGTTTTTCAGCTCCAAAGTTCTAATAGTTTTGAGGACAATAGTAGGTCAGCAGCAAGCAGGATCATAAATAAAAATGAACACACTCAAGTTCTTTTAAGAACGGTACTTTGATGTATATTATTATTTTCATATATATCAGATATTTGGCAAGCACAGCAAAGTATGCTAAGACTTCAATAAACCATCTGACAAGGGCAAGGGAGTCATGTATTAAAAATAAGTCTAGAGGGGAATTTTTAGACCAGTAACAGCTGTTTATACAGCTGAAGAAACCAGGAACAAACTCTAAAACTCGCTATTGCAATATAACAATGTGTTAAAATTACAGGTACTCCATTTGAGCATCAAAAATGTAAAATAAGCCTTTACACTCAGGAAGTGGTTATAACACTGGGACAATGTAAAAAAATTTTTTTGCAAGAACTCCTTGTACTATTTGCCAATTTTAGTGATGTATCTGCTTACAAAATAATTGGGAACATCGAATCTATAATCATGGTGTGAAGTATAAATAAATTCTTTGAAAGATAAACTGCTGTTAATAATGGATTACAATTATTATAAACTTGGGAGAAACTTAACTTGAACTGTAAAGAATATGTACTTTCTCAGGAATCATGATAGAAGATTTTAATGATTTGATTAAGTGACATTAGAAATTATATAAATGAAAAAAGACTGGAAACAAAGATTTAAGATGAAAACTGTTTTGTGGCAGCTATTATATAAGCCTGGTGGAAACTTTTCCCATATGTCTTATCCCATTCCCCTTGTCCTCCCCTTCCTAAATGTCTTATATAGTAGGGAAAATCAAATAAAAACTTATTAAAAAAGAAAGAAAGATGAACTGCTGTTGCTTACTGGAATGCCATGGAAGAATCAAGGTATTAAATATTTGGGAATATTGTTAGCCGAATTGCTCTTTAGGAGAGGCAATTGGAACAGTTTATTAATCGGGATTCAGGTCTATGTCTACGAAGGATGGGCTGTGCCAATGCGTTTCAATGAAGAGACAGAGACCAGAGTCAAATGAACTTAGTTTACTGAAGATTCACTCAAAACACACAATAAACATTCAAGCATACAAGAACTAAGAAAAATAGTTAGATTTTGGACAGCACAGTCGCATTAGCAGGTGGTCGTTGGTGGGGAATTATATTTACCTTCAATGATGCGCGGCTCCAAAAGCTTCCAGTTGGGAGGTGGGTAGGAAGGGTAGAAAATGGTGGAAGCACGTGTACTAGACCGGCTAATAACATGTGTAAGGGTCTTAGCTGCAGACTAAGACAAAGCGAGTTGTGGAGTTGGTACAGGGAGGGGGCCAAGAGAGGGTCAGCAGAGATAAAGAGGACGCTGGTAAGGGGAAGGCTGGCTGGAGGCTCGTGGCTTCGTGCACTATGTTTTAAACCCTCTTTCGAGGAGGCGGGAGTGGACCCAAGCGGATTACCAGATGGCCCTGCCCCGGGGGTCAAGGATTGGTCAAGGGGTCAATATTCAAACTATTGATTAACTGCAGGGAGGAACCT
Source organism: Gekko japonicus (assembly GCF_001447785.1). Taxonomy (NCBI): domain Eukaryota; kingdom Metazoa; phylum Chordata; class Lepidosauria; order Squamata; family Gekkonidae; genus Gekko; species Gekko japonicus. The sequence goes on from NW_015163166.1 coordinate 35,037, forward strand.
TGGGTGGGGGCAGGTTGTACGTGTTGGAGACCTCGTGCTGCTGAGTCATCTAAAGGCTTGTGGACTAGATCCTCTATTGTTGTCTGGCAAAGAGGAATCTTTAACATAAGCCATTTTAGCTGGAGACAAGGTGGCTGGGCTAACTAATTAGTTTCTGTGTTTGCTATAGAGTTCATGTTTGCTTTTACATGATGAGCTTGAAGACTCTGGGGCCCTGCTGGATCGATGTAAATCATTCCTTGCAGCTGACATCATCTCTGGGTGCCCTCAAGTTGACCTCTTTTATTCCACAGTCACTTTATTTAGCCCTTGCATCAAGCTTTATTCAATATTCTCATAGTCCAATAAAAGCCATATAAAAACTCATCTCCTAACAATATAACACTTTCATTGACAGGGCCCAAGTATAATTTCACTCATTCTCCTCTGACCATCCCATTCTATACACTTAACCAATGAGTTATGAACAGGGGTCATTTCCTGCAGGAGCGCACAGGAGTGGAGCTCCGGCAATATAGAGCCCAGGGGGCGGACACATGCAACAAGCCCCACCCCCTGCTCCCAGCAGCCCTCAGTCAGAGCAAGAAGCAGCCAGGTAAGTTGCAGAGCTCCCCCCCCCGGCCCCCGGTCACAAACAGTCCAGTGGCACCTTTAAGACCAATTCAGGTACAAGTTCTCCCTCCTCTGCGAGGACAGATCTGCACGTTCCCTCCACCCCCCAGTAGCTAGCAATCCAAAACAGTCCAATGGAGCCTGAGCGGTGGGTGTTGCCTTCTGACACACTTCCAGTGATGTCAGAGGTTTGGCATATGCAAATAAGTTATGCTAATGAGTTATGCTAATGAGCTCCTGCCCCTCTTTTTCTATGAAATGACCCCTGGTTATGAAAGAAAACATATATGTTTTGTCTCTGAAATGGCATACATGGACCTACTAGATCTCCATCCTTCCCATCTTTCCATGGTTGCTGATATCTTGAACAAGCTTTATAAGGCTAACTATGTTAAACCTATGTTAAGAAAGAATTTTAAAAAGTGCAGCCTGAGATAAATGTAATATTTTTGGGGGTTGGAATGATTTTCATAGATAAAATTGGGGGCTTTTCCAAAACTTTTTTCCCATATGGTTTTCTCTCCCAGTTGTTAATAACATGACCTAACTGAGTTTTTGACAGTGATATTTCACTAATTGTATTTAGGTGTGATTTTTTTTTAATGAACTTGGCTTACTTAGAAAATACGTTTTGAAAAGAGAGGTTAGCTATACCTGATCTATTTTATTATGACACTTAGAGAAGGAATGGTTTGGGGTATAATTGTCATTTGGAACTATACAGTATGGTGTTCAGAATTTTTTAAAAGAAAATGCTTGCTATGGTTTGATATAATAGATGTCATTCCCAGGAAAACAGATAAGCCGTTTCTCTGAGCTATACTAATGTCTTGGTAAGCTTATAAATCTAAACTAAGTGTGAATGTTTCACCATTAGCATCTATTCAGTACTGTCAGAAGACATCAGATTCAGGGTTATTAGGAAACGTAGAAGTATGGAAAAGACATAATTTAGCTGAATTTGAGAACCCTTTTTTATGATAGATAGCATCTTCTTCATATCAGGATATAATTATGTAAATGAACAGTGTGAGAACATCATTTTTTCAATACTTGCAAATGCATGTGTTAAGCTTTTTAAGAAGATATTGTTGGAAGGATTCACAAAGATCACAATTTGATAATCTATAGATGCAAGGGATGGTTAAGAATATTTGTGCTAGATGAATATGGACACAGTCCAAGGCTATCAAAAGAAATTGGCAGAAAATCTTAATGTGAGAATCCCACAAGGTGTTCAGAAATGGTTTGCATTAATGTGCCATCAATGCTAATATATGTATAAACTTGAAAGATGATATACACGAAATGTTATTTCAGTCACACGTGACATTCATTAAGCATCAGAAAATGCATATACAACAGTCAGTTGCTGAAAATGTGGTTTCTTTCCAGCAGATTGTACTTATAGCTGGTAGCAGCAACATCCAAAAATACAAATCCATTGGCAAGCAACTGTTCAACGTATTAGAAAAAGCACAGATTATTATTTACCTATGAGCTCATTAAAAACTGTGCTGTGTGACACTTGTTTTCTTGAATTCATCATTTGTCTTCTGTGTACTGCCAGAATAAATTTAGCAAAGTGCTGGGGGATAGATGAGTGCTTGCCAGCTAAAACATGTCTGAAAACAGTTTGATTATAAGATGCTAGAGATCTGTGTTACTTCCCTACTCTGGCCATAAATAAATATGGGTGACCTCAACATTGCACTTACATGGTGACAGCCAGTGTCAATTGTTCTGGTGTTCAGCCCTGGTTGTAGTAAAGGGTACAAAGTAAGCAGATGTGTGTTAAAGGAGACAGGAAGAGAACCAAAGGCAAGATCCAGGAATTCTGTGGCATCAACAGTGGTTGTCATACATACACTCACAAGGACACATGAAGCAGTCTTATATGAGCCTTTTCACATCGTACAGTAAATTCAAGTCTGTTGGGCATCCTGTTTCTAAGAAAGAACCAACTTGGATGCATTTTACAAATAATACTGAAGACCAGTACTCAGGTAAATGTGGGGTTTAAATCACATGTTCAGTTGTACGTCTATTGAATATAACATGATAATTACAGTACTTGGCACATGTATAAAGATTGATCAAGTGTGTGCTGTACACAGATTGTACATGTGTTCTCTATACCTTGTGAACAAGGCTACTGAGTAAGACCAGTGGTCTGTCAACGTTAGTATTGTCTCATCTAGCTGGCAGCAGCTCTCTAGGGTCTCAGGCAGAGGTTTGGCATCATATATTACCTGATCCTTTTAAGTGGGAATGGTGGGGATTGAACTTGGGACCTCTGTGTGCACAGCAGATGCTTTACCACCACTGAGCCACACCAAGTCCAATAGTTCAACATAGAGTTAGACTGTGTGCATATAGTTACACTGAACTTCCCAGCCATCACGTCTATTTGCTGAATGCAGAACTGTCTCAGGAGCAAGGAAACATGTATACTTGTAAACAGGGTATCACAATAGACCCACTGATGAGGGAAATACTAGCCAAGTAGGTGGCTGTTTTGGAGACAGGCTGCTGCTGGTGTTGGAATGGGGGAAGTATGGCCTAATCTAGGACCCTTCCCCCAAAGTCTGCCTCCTCCAAAAGTGTAGAAGTGTCTGCAGAGGTGACAAAATTGGCTTCATTACATATGTGCAGAGAACATAAAACAGCACCAGCAGAGATCATCCTTAGCTAATTTGCATTTAGACATTTAAAACTCTTCAGGCCTCTGAAAGCTTTTTAACACTAGTCAGTGTTAACTCTTGTAATTCAGACCTTTAAAACCAAAGTGTTTTGGAGTAGGTCACAAATATCACTGTCAGTGCTTAAGATGTATTTATTTTAACATGGAGAACAAGAAATCTGGCCACTCTATAAAAGTCAGCAAAATTGATCAGTGGGAATTTTCTTAGATGCCGTCCTGGTAGTTTGTAATTACTTACCTAAGAACCATGTTGTGTTTGAATGCTTGTTTCAAAGCTCTCAGCATGAAGACCAAAAGTACATGAGATACAGCTGCTACGGACTCTGATTGAGTATTTAGACTGCAGCACTTGGTTCTTATAATTTTAGACCTGCATGTGCCATAGGGTTGCCAAGTCCATCTTCCAACCCCAGCGGGGGACTTTGGGGGTGTTCCTGGAGGGGGTGGGGCATCCCCGGCGTGATGACATCATGCTGGAAATGTCTGCCACTGCCCCCCCCACCTGCCCGTGTGCCGGATCTCCAGAAACGGCAGTTCCCTGCACTTAAAGGACCCAGCGTATCCCTTTTAAATGCAGGAGCTGGCGTTTCCCCTTTAAGAGCAGCCGCGTTTCCCTTTTAAGAGCGCAAAGTTGGCATTTCCCTGCAAGCTTACAAGCTTGCGGCGATCCGGCTTGGGAGGAAACACGGGTTCCACACACTTAAAAAGAGAGATGGGTGGCTGTGGGTGTTGGGGGTGGGGCTTCTCCCGCTGGCCATCTGGCTGGCAGCGGGTAGAGCCCCCCCGAAAATGGGGGACCCCTGGCAAACCGGGGGGTTTGGCAACCCTAATGTGCCATATCTCTACTTCAAATGCCTCTCCCCAGTCATTATGCCCCCTATTAAGGAAATATACCTGCAACATTCAATGCATATAATAAGCTTTAAGGGCCAGGGTGAGATGCCCCTCCTTTCCCAAACTGACCTTTGTGTGAACTAGAGCCTCCCCCAGTCCCCCCACAATTGCTTTCTAGGAATCACTTCTCTTTTGTCACTAATGTTGTTGCTTTGGGGGGGATTTGGTGGTCAAGGCCTGTTGTTCTTAGATGCCGTCCAGTTCAGTTTATTGTTCATATGGTTCAAGACCAGCACAAAGTCAGTTAAATGTTGTCATGTTACTTAGCTTCTGGGATATTTAAGTAAAGCCAGGTTTGTTGCAATATGATGGACTTATTTAAAATACTCCTGAATAGTATTGATATAAAAATATTGGCAAATATATTTGTGAACCTGATTGAAAATCATTCTATTAGACCTTGATCAATCCTGAACAAGTAGTTCTTATTAAAAATGGGTGCCCATATTAAAAAAATCACACTTTTCAATGTCCTAAATAAATATTAAATGTTATAATAAGAATCAAATGGCTGAATGCAGAAAAAAAACATTAAAATATATTTTCTTTGGATCACCCTCATTTGGATTTCTTCAAGACGAAAATCTCATCAAAACAGTCATTGTTATGATAATAAAAAATAGATGACGTGCTTAAAAATGAAAGAGAACTCAAAGGCCTTATATCAAAACAGGATCTACCTCATTTCTGCCCTTTTCTCAGCTGATTTTGCATTTGATCCATGACAGAAGTTTAAGAGATGAGAAACAAATAGAATCTTTCAACTCTGAACTCTCAGCTAGGTCGTATGTGTGTGAGAGAGAGGGAGGGAGAAAGACTGATATTTTTTTTATCATCAAGGCAATCTTCACAAAATTGTTACCAAATGTTAGATCAGGTTTGCACAATTTATGGTTCTCCAAACTCAACCCAGACCATGAGCCATGTATTGTGGACTGCTGTCCGGCCCATGAGTTTTGCAGTCCCAGGCAGATGACACACACACACAAAAGTAAGATAGTAGACAGTTGCCATAAATTACTAGTAGACTGTTTGGCTTGATGGGGCACAACATTTCACAGTCCTGTGCTAGATGTTACCTGGTTTAGCAGCAGGGTTCCTAAGACCAGGGGTGCCAGACCATTTTGTTCAGCATTTAGGGCCATTCTGTGGCTGAGCAACAGAGGGTAACTTTGGACACACTGCTCATGGGATGAGGCAATGAACTTTCCTATCATCATCTGCTGGTTCCGCATAGCTACCATCCAGGTTCCAGGGCCATTGAGGCACTGGCAGCACACAGGGGTCAGCTGGCTTCCCAAAAGTCTGGCTAATGAATATTTTCCTCTCTCACACTGCCCCCCCATGTGTTGACACAGCAACATTTTTGCATGCAGCTGTTACCCCCCCCCCAGCAGTAGCCTTGGCTTAAGAGAATGAGCTGAGAGCTACAAGTTTCTTGGTGCTAATGCACCCCTGCCACAAATTTACAAGAATGCTGTAATTAAGCCACTTTCTTCTAGCTTTAGCCTTCCCCCATCTGTACTATGGGCATAATAATGCATGCCTACCTTACAGGGCTGTTGTAAGAATGAACAGAAAATGTATGTGAAGGAGGATTGCCAAGTCTGACCTGTCAACCAGCAGGAGACCGGGTGGGTTAGAGATGTTGTGGGGGGCGGGGGGGAAGCTGTCAGTGACATCACACTTCTATAGGAACTGCTGTAAAATCTTTTCTGGGGATCCTGTTCTAGGGATCCTGGTATTGCTCTGAAAGTTCATCAGGACATTCTCATTGAGATAAAGCATTAAAGACAGCTAGCTCATCTGAAAAACAATTTGCTTGCCATCCCGGGTATTTCCCTCATAACTATGAATTGCAGTGAGGGTCGAATGTGCAAGCTATGTTCATACAGGGCAATGTTGCAGCTCAGTGCATATAGTCAGTGCTGTATAAGATCTTAGGCTGTGTGTCCACAGAATTGTCTATGAGATTTCCTTGACTGATCAGTCAAGGAGGAAGCAGTTCTCCGAGGAGCCAGATGTTGTGAACTGCTGCAGTTGCTCAACTTTGTGGGCTTTTAAACATTATTTATTTGTTTTTATCTATTTATTTTAATGGAATTGGTAAAAGAAAAATTCCTTTGCTTGCTAATGCCATAATAAACTATTTTGCTTTTTGAAGACTGAATGGCAGCATATCTATGACACAGGCTGCTTTCACATGGACTGCTGTTTTGGGGATGCTCGACAGTGTCTTCTAATCACCACAGTTTAGGTTTTCATTCTCAGAAAGCAACAACAACCATGCACTCCAAGCTCATTAGCACCATCTGGATGGTGTGCAATATAGAAAGGTCCCTCCCACACTGACACCCATTTTCTCCCTGTCAGCACCTCATTGCTTCCGGTTTCCCTGCTGTATTACCAGAGTGCTTTTAAAAAATGGTAATTGTTATTGTCCTGACCTTGATAGGCCAAGCTAGCCCATTTCCATCAGATCTTGGAAGCTGAGCAGTGTTGACCCTGGCTAGTATTTGGATGGGAGACCTCCAAGGAATACCAAGGTTGAGATACGGATGTAGGCAGTGGCAAACCACCTCTTGCCTTGAAAACTCTATGGGGGTCTCCATAAGCCGTGACTTGATGGTGGGAAAAAAAGTTATTGTGCTGAAGATATAGTTGTTCAGTAGTCTATAGCAATTACTGATTTTTTAAAAAGAATCTTGGTGACACTGTGCAGAAAAAAATGGAAAGAAAATTATAGTTGACAATGAAAACTCTATGGGGGTCTCCATAAGCCATGTCTTGATGGTAAAAAAAAAATTATTTTGCTGAAGATATAACTGTTTAGTAGTCTATAGCAATTACTGATTTTTTTTAAAGAATCTTGGTGACACTGTGCAGGAAAAAATGAAAAGAAAATTATAGTTGACAAGAAGAGGAGGAAGAGGAAGAAGAAGAGGAGGAGGAGGAAGAAGAAGAAGAAGAGGAGGAGGAGGAGGAGATTGGATTTATATCCCGCCCTTCACTTGGAGTCTCAGAGCGGCTTACAAACTCCTTTCCCTTCCCCTCCCCACAACAGACACCCTGTGAGGTGGGTGGGGCTGAGAGAACTCTGACACAAACTGCCCTTTTTCAAGGACAGCTGTGCCAGAGCTTGTGACTGACCCAAGGTCACATCAGCACGTGCAAGTGGAGGAGTGGGGAATCAAACCCGGTTCTCCCAGATTAGAGTCTGCACACTTAACCACTACACCAAACTGGCTCTGTAGAGATGAAAGTGCACAGAAAACTTTCATATGGACACTCCGTTGCCAATGCCTCTGCATTTCTCAGTGCCAGTGAATATAAAATGGGGAATCCTTGTCATGTAGATGCAGCTGTAATGATCTGCAGAATGAAATGTCCATGTCCAGGGACTGCATCCACTTTACTTATCCTCATGAATATCAGCATCTGCCACTTCATGTCTAAAAATTGTGTATAGCCTATTTTAGTGGTTAATATATAATAGGTGCATGAGAGATACATTAGACGTCCATTATGTAACTACATTTGAGTTGTCTGAGGAACATCTCCAGGGCCCATCTAAAGATTTGCTTTCAGTATTTATGAAGGAGAACTGTCATCTTGATGCCCTCAGAAGCCTCTGACACTGTTATCCAGCTTGTTGTCTCTAATTGTCTGATTATCTATTTTTTTTTAAGGATAATCTTAAATTTGAACAAATCCTGAGAAACAGGAAGAACAGCATGAGTGACTCTTTTTGGGACCGGTAGGTAAGCTATTAATTTTTCTGTGGTTGATCGCCTGCCCCCCATATTTCAGATTGATTGCTTGAAATTACAGCTGCCTTTAAAGTGCAGCCGTTTTATTCAATGAACTAAACAACCAGTCAGTCACTGATCCCATTTAATGAACTTTCATATGCCCTGCTTGATGACAGCTGACGTTGCTTCCAGGACAAAAATGCAAAGCTACTGCTTTTATTTATTACTTATAGCCTGCCTCTCCATTACTGTGACTGGGGGCAGCTAACAGGAAGATTTGTTGTTGTAATCACTTTTTGCCATTTGGGTTTCTGCACATCCGAAATATTTCGAAACAAGGTAAGGCCAGTTTAGACACTGACACTCCTTGAAATAACCAAATTTGCTGTTGCACCAGACCTCAGAAAATACTGTGACATTTTAAGAATATGGATAGGAATGAATATGTACTTTGTGTGATCTATTTTTCCTCCAGTCCATTTGGAGAGGAGCAGGGGAGCAGGCAGCTACAGATCAACAGTGTGATTGCATTCTACATAGGCTTAGCAAGAGCAGGTGGGTAATTAACCAGCGGGGTACCATGATTAGAGTGATGATCTAGGAGAGGCAAGCCCTGGCTTGAAATCCTTGCTTTCCATGCAACTCACTGGGGCAGTTATTCTCTCTCACAGGGTTATTGTGTGGATAAATTGAAGGAAGGGGGAACCATACCAACCACCCTAAACTGCTTGGAGGAAGGAATAAAAATGTAATAAATAAGAAGAACATCCAGGAGTGCCTTTTCTCACAGATCCCAGCAGCCTATCTTCTAACAGGGGTGTTTGGGAAAGGGTGATTCAGCAACTGCCTTGGCTATGTGTTCAGTTCTAGGTGCATCAGGGTGCTAGATATGGCTAATAATAGTCTGTATACCTGGATCGTCTTTATCTTAAAGAAGAACTTCCTTATACAGTCTTACATGACAATATTGTTTGGGGATGCTGTACTTGTAAGTATGACCGGGAATAGCACATGGCCTGGCATGTTTAGCAGAGGGATCATAAATGTGAACGTCATTCTCAAGGTAAACTCAGCACAGCATTCTAAAATGTTCTTCTGTTTAGCTTTTGGAGGCTCTGTTGACTTTAATTCTATGCTTTGCATGTTAAAAAAAAGAAATCCGTTGCTTTGTGATTGTAATTTTTTTTTTGTTTGGTATTTTTAAAAAGATATTATTTACTGCTATTTACTAACAGAATGAAATGCTGGGCTTCAAAATGTGTCAACAAGTGATTGGTCCAAGTTATCATTCACAAATGAATGTTAGGTTTGAAAGTTCTTTAAGAAACAACAACAACAAAGTAAAGCATGAAGGCAAAGCTGTGGCATGCTATCAGATTTAATGAATTTGAATTGGTTTCTTTATGACCAAGAGATTTGAAGCAGCTGCTGTCAGAGCATCAGAATGATGTTTTAGAGGCTCAGGTGGCATGCCTGTAGGGCTAAAAGGGATTCATAGGAATGTCAGATGTGTCAATAAACAGACATCGGCTATAGTGTCTGAGGATGTGTCAAAACCCGTTGCATCCAGGCCTCATGTTTGGTGTTGATGCTTGTACAGAAAGGTTAAGAGCTTACAATATGTTCCTGGAAAATGGATTGCCGTAAGACCAGTACCTTCTAAGTCTACCCATGATCATATGTAAGTGAATATAAAATGGAGGGGGGGAAGTAACGTGAAAACTGGCTGAGAAATGTCTCTTCTGAAAGCATAGCTGGTAAAGTTTCTGTGCCCCACCACCAAAATCAGTGGGAACTTTTCTTGTGAACTTTTGAATATTTACTCAACCCCTCCCCCCTTCATTATCCCTAAATGTGCCCATGGCATCTTAAAGTTTTTTTATTTATTATTCACATGATATTATATTGGGTTTGCCGTGTCCATCACACAAATGAGCCTATTGAACTAGAGATGTACAGAAACCCACTTTGTAAATTCTATTAGTGAGCCCAAATTCCATCTTGCCCTGGATCAGAAGAGCAGCATATCTTAATCATCACTGTGGACTCCACCCACCAAACCAGCTAGTCCCTCCTGGGGAACCACTGTTGCCAATATCCAGGTGGGGGCTGGAGATCACTCAGAATTACAGCTGTTCCCCAGAAGGGGGGGAGGAGATGGAAAGCTGAAGTCAGAGGGGGGAGATCAAGGTAGGCTGATGGTTGGATGGGAAGGAGATAGGGTTGCCAACTCCAGGTTGGGAAATTCCTGAGATTTGAGGGGTGGAGCCTTGGAGACGGTGGGGTTTGAGGAGGGGTGGGACCTCAGATAGGTACAATGCCATAGACTGGAGTCCAATCCAGCCTCCATACCAGCCATTCCCTCCTGGGGAACCATTGTTGCCAATCTCCAGGTGAGTACAAGGAAGGGATCACAGTTGTAGGTACATACCAAAAAACAAGGAAACACTGTGATAAAAATAACATTTAATAATTCATGTAAACATCTATATCTATTCAAACATGACAGTTTTGCTTAGGAAATTCTGACATATTCAAGGAAAAATCCAACATCATGATATCCTCCATGAGCACCCGGTTTTATACTAATTTAATTAGGAGTAATCCTCTAAGGTTGGAAGGTGTAAACCTCTTGATACAGCTTAACTTCTTTTTTACTGTCTTGCAATTATTGCAGCTGAAATCCTTTTTCAAAATATCCTGAAACAAACAGGGTTATTGAGATTGGAAAGAGACATAGCATTGTCCAGTCCCTGGACATGGACATTTAAAACTTACTTCCAGTTTCATTAGGAGCAAGCCAGTTTAATTTCTAGAAGTAGCAGCCACTCACAATGAGGCTTGGGATAACCCAAGCTATTTGTTGATGAATGCTTTGGTTTAGCTGACATGAGTCTGAGGTTAGCCTGGGTATACATCACGGGTAATGATAGTTCAAGAATATTACTTTTCAGTAGTCTGAAACTATTTCCTGCTCCCAGACTGAGCTTTCTTTAAACAATGGCCTCATGATCCCATATTCCTGCTAGCCCCACCACTTTGTTTGGGGGAAGCTGAGGAGGGACTATGCGTGATGATGATAATCTTGTATGGAGTTCTTCTTCCATACCAGCATCATTGTACCATGAAGAGATTCCTGTGTAGGCAGAAGTCACAGTGGATTCCTCACCTGAAGTATCAGCTTAGCTTGTTCTGGATCTGAGTTTGCTTCATACGCAACTTCTTTAAAAGAGGTGGGGGGACGACTCCTGGGAGCTCTATACACAGCGGTCTCCCAGCACCTTACCTGCTTTTGCCCTCAGGGACTATGCAACAATAAACCCAGTTGCCTTCCCTGCTTCCCTTGTGTAATTTATCATGAAGTGATCAGGAGCCTCTTCAGTAATTGTTCCAAGGGACCAAGAAGCAATATGTGTTTGTTTGTTTGCTGTCAAGTTGCAGTCAACTCACAGTGACCCAGTAGGGCTTTCAAGGCTAGAGACATTCAGAGGTGGTTTGCTATTGCCTGGCTCTGCATTGCAACCCTGATATTCCTTGGCGGAATCCCATCCAAAATACTGACAAGGGCCGAGTCGACCCTGCTTAACTTCTGAGATCTGACGAGATCAGGCTAGACTGTGCTGTCCAGGTCAGGGTGTTTATGTTTTTCATACCCAAAACAAGTTGTTGTAGCACATTAGCAAAAGCAAGTAAGTTCAGAGGGTCATTTTCTTTAAGAAGAACAACTAAATGAGAGGATATTTTCCTGTAGACCGCAGTGTTAATTAATCAGCTGGTTGGAATGGGGGACGTATGTGCAGATTACATAGATAGAAACCCTGATTTCTTGAAATTCAATTTCAGGCCTAAAAAAAGATTTTCATATTGCTAGACATCAGCAACAGATTTGCAGGTGCAGGAGGCACCTGCAATTTTTCCACTCCTGTTGTTTTTCATCACTGCCTCTCCTAAATGACTGTTTCCTTCAGAAATAGGTCAGAACTGCAGCCATTGAGTTGTTTCTACACTGACTCCTGAGTTAATTTCTACAAATCCCGTCCTGTCACTTAGGTCTGTCATAATACATCATTCTAAATTGTTTGTATTATTGGGAGACACCTCCCTTTCCACATTCTTATCTTTTCATTTTTGGAACAATCTTCTTGTTTGGTAATTCACAAATTAGTAATTTCTCAATGGTGTGCTACAAGGATGTGGCTGCTTACTGCATTCCCTGATTGATTCATAGCTCTGCTTCCTGAGAACATAAGAGTCCTGCTGAGCTCAATCAGACCAATGTTTCACACAGCAACTAACTGGTTGCCCTGAAGAATGAGCAAATAGGGCATAGAGGCAGGGTTGCCAACCTCCAGGTAATTGCTGAGATATCCCACTATTACAACTAATCTCCAGACAACATAGATCAATTCACCTGTAGAAAATGGCTGCTTTGGAAGGTGGACTCTATGGCATTATACCCCATTTAACTCCCTCCCCTCCCAAAACCCTCCCCTTCTCAGCCTCCACCCCCAAAAATCTCCAGGTATTTCCCAACCCAGAGCTGGCAAACATACACGGAGGCTCAGACTTTCCCCTGATTTCCCCTCCTAGCATTGGTATTGAGGTTTACTGTTTTAAATGTGGAGGTTCCCTTTAATCACTGTGACTAGCCACTGATGGACCTACCCTCCATGAATCTGTCTAATCCTCTTTTTAAAGTCATTTATGCTCACGGCTATCACTAAGTTCACTGATAGTGAATTTCACAATTTTAAGTACTCATTGAATGCTGAAGAGTTTCTTGTTGTCCATTTTGAATTAATTTCCTGTATTCTGATTAGAAAACACAAGGGAGCCAGAAACCCAGAAGATTTTAGTTAAAGCTTTATTGCTAGCAAAGCGAGAAAAACTTGCAAAGGGTTTTTCCGAAGAGCATGAAGTTACATCCATGCTTGATATACAGTTTCAACAAGCGGAGGCGTAAGCCTTGTATGGTGCCAGTTTGGTGTAGTGGTTAAGTGTGCGGACTCTAATCTGGGAGAACCGGGTTTGATTCCCCACTCCTCCACTTGCACCTGCTGATGTGACCTTGGGTCAGTCACAAGCTCGGGCACAGCTGTCCTTGAAAAAGAGCAGTTTGTGTCAAGAGCTCTCTCAGCCCCACCCACCTCACAGGGTGTCTGTTGTGGGGAGGGGAAGGGAAAGGAGTTTGTAAGCCGCTCTGAGACTCCAAGTGAAGGGCGGTGTATAAATCCAATCTCTTCTTCTTCTTCTTCTTCTTATTTTCCTAAAGATACGTGTCCTTAAAGATCTATTCTGGGGACTTGACATTTCACCCATGCCAAGTTCCTGTGCTTTCATGTTATCAAACACTGGTACAAGTTTCCCGATGTAGCGTCCCGCCCAAGCATACCTGGGTTCCCTAGATACCAATCCTTTGAAGTAATTTTAACTTCTATGGATATGTTCCTCAGGTGCACATTAATTAGTATGCATAGTTAAGAGTCGGCTAGGCATAACAGCTAATGGCCAAGGGCTTAATCAGTAACCTCTGGCTTTTGCAGCAAACGTGAATAAGTTAGCCGAAGCCTCTATGCTTTGGGGTCTTTGCTATAAGGCTGTTTGGGGGCCTAGAGCTAGCTAGGCCACGATCCATTAAAGTGTTTCTGAGTTCTACTCTTATGGGAGAGGAAGGAAAAGTTTGCTCTGTGCGTTTTCTCCATCTCATGTATACCTTTCCAAACCTATATCATGCCTTCCCTTAGATCTCTTTTTTAAAAAATCAGAAAAGACCCAGATTCTTCAATGTCATAGGAAATGTGTTCTGACTCCTTCCTCATCTTTGCTACCCTCTTCTATACTTTCTTCCTGTTCTACAATATCCTTTTCACGACATTGTGATCAATATAGGTATCTGCAGGGGGGTGATTAATTTCGGTTTCACTGGATCAGTCACTTGATCCCTGCACAGAGATCCAGTAGAGCTACCTTGACTGCGACATCCTGAAAGTACTGTTGAAATGCATTTCTCCTGATAGTTACAGAAACAGGAAGCAGTGAGATAGCTGGTACATGGGACTCTACCTAGTCTCAGCATTGTCCCAAAGGATTCTAAGAAGGTTACCATTTTATGATGTCTCTCAGTTGCCTTTTACCCCTGCTAGCCATACACCTCCATTGGCCTTCCTATGCCCTTCAATCTTGTCACCTATCTTGTGAATAACAGAAGCTGTAGGTTGTCTTTACTATACACTGGTAGTTTCCAGTGTGCCTGGCATCCATACAATAGAAACCATTACTTTATGAAACATCACTGTGGGAAACGTCAGATTTTTTCTTTGGCTCTTTCCTTGAGATAAATAAAATTCCTTGTCTTGTGTACCTGTGCAACCAGTTCCCCAACCACATACACACCCCAGACGTCAGGCTGCCTCAATATACCCCCTGGTGACAAAGGGGGAAGATAATAGCACTGCAGTTCTAAGCAGAGTTACACCCTTTAAATCCATTGAGCTCAACGGGCTT
>NW_015163166.1:52585-60799 GCF_001447785.1 Gekko japonicus
TTGCAATGGCTTGTCTCCTTTCTCCAAGGGTGGCACTGGGGAAACAGCTATCCCAAAGGCACCCACTGGATTGTGGAGTGCCTCAAGGGGCGGTGCTGTCCCCGATGCTATTTAACATCTATATGTGCCCCCTTGTCCAGAATGCACGGAGGCATGGGCTGGGATGTCACCAGTATGCAGTTGACACCCAGTTCTATCTGTTGTTGGACGGCCAGTCTGACTCTAAACCAGAAGATCTGAATCAGGCGTTCCAAGCCGTCACTGGATGGCTTAGACTGGGCCGATTGAAATTGAATCTGATGAAGACAGAGGTCCTGTGCCCGAGCTGGGTCAGTCTGAGGGTAGGGATCCCACTCCCAACCTTCAGTGGGGCTCCGTTGGTGCCAGCACTGGAGATTAGGAGCTTGGGAGTACTCCTGGATGCCTCCTTAACAATTGAGGTCCAGGTAGCAGCCACTGCCAAGTCAGCCTTTTATCATCTTTGGCTGATCAGGCAGCTAGTTCCCTTCCTTGAACGCAGTGACTTGGCAACAGTGATCCACATGATGGTCACCTCGAGATTGGACTACTGTAATGCTCTCTACATGGGGCTGCCCTTGTCACAAATCTGGAAGCTACAGCTAGTGCAAAATGCTGCAGCCAGGCTCCTAATGGGTCTCCCAACATGGGAGCACATTTAGCCTGTGCCGAAAGCATTGCACTGGCTCCCGATAGCATGCCAAATTCGCTTCAAGGTAATGGTGCTTACCTTTAAAGCCTTTATCAGGGGCCTACATACCTGAGGGACCACCTTTCCCCACATGTTCCCCAGAGAGCACTGCAATCAGGGTCACAAAATCGACTGGCCCTCCCTGGGCTCAAGGGCACCCGGCTGGCTGTAACCAGGGCCAGTGGCTGCTCAGTGGTGGCTGCTCAGTGGTGGAATGAGCTCCCAGAAGACATCAGGGCCCTGCAGGACCTTATGCAGATCTGCAGGGCCTGCAAGACAGAGCTCTTCCACCAGGCTTTCAACTAAGGAGCCACCACCAATAGTTGAAAGGTAGAGAAACCTCCCCCCCTGGAGCCACTAACAACAGCCTGTGCCAGCCACATAAAGGATTACATCGATGGGCCGAGCACCAGAATTCATTACTAATTGATGGCCGCCATTGCTTAATAATATGATTGCTATCAGTATAACTTAGTTTATAGCACCTTATAATGTTCCACTGGTTTTAGATGATTTTAGAATTGTTAAATTGTTATTAATGTGTTCTTACTCTTTTATGTAAGCCACCCTGAGCCGGCTTCGGCTGGGAGGGCGGGGTATAAATCTGATAAATAAATAAATAAACAGTTCTTAGAAACAACAAAATAGAAGGAATTAACTGCATGTTGTTAGATTTCCTCTACCCTAAGGAGTCTCAAAGCAGCTTACAACCTCCTTCCCTTCCTCCCCACACAACAGTCACCTTGTTAGATAGTTGGAGGTGAGAGTGTTATGAGAGAGCTGTGACTGGCCCAAGGTTACCCAGCAGGCTTCATGTGTGGGAGTGGGGAATCAAACCTGGTTCTCCAGATTAGAGTCCACCTCTCTTAACCACTATACCACGCTGGCTCTTATTAGAATCATTTTCTAATCAGAAAAGTGGGCAAGAAGAGGGAAATGTATATCTGCATATCTTTGTTGTTGTTGTTGTTGTTCTGTATTCCCAACCCACCATCCACCCTTAGAAACAGAAATGTTGTAACATTTGGCTTCTGATAAAGAAATATTACCCATTCTGGTTATCTTTGCTTTGCTTTTCTCTCTTCCTTGTTTGTATGTTTGGGGCCTAACTTGTTTCCCTGTGTTCTTCAGACAGCACAACTAGCCCATCACTGGCTGAAGCCAGCACTGCCTTGCATGCATTTCCATAAGATTGGGCAGTTAGATCTGAAAAGGTGAGGGTAGGCTGCATTGCTCCAGTTAACTTCTCTATTATAAAGTGTAGATGAGGTTTATCAGTAGTATAGAATGAGCTCACCATCTCCAGTCTCAGCTGTCTCAGAGAAGAAGAAGAAGAAGAAGAAGAGATTGGATTTATACCCCGCCCCTCATTCGAAGTCTCAGAGCGGTTTACAACCCTCCCCACAACAGACTCCCTGTGAGGTAGGTGGGGCTAAGAAAGCTCTTTCAAGGACTGCTCCTGAGACAACAGCTCTGACAGAACTATGGCTTGCTCAAGGTCATCCAGCAGCTGCAAGTGGAGGAGTGAGGAATCAAACCCAGTTCTCCCAGATTAGAGTCCATGCACTTAACCACTACACTAAACTGGCTCTCTGTCTCCTCACCTGAGCTCTTCCTGCCACAGCTAAGCTCTGTTCCCTGAGCTTATCAGGCAGGGCTCTATAGCCTGAGGCCCTTTTCACATTACCATTCTAAACCAGATGTTATTCATTATTGACCCAATTTCAAGTAAAGTAAAGTGATGGTGGTTTCATACAGTGAATTTCCTTCCATTAATGAGCCACCTATGGCCATTTCAAACAGTGCCGCTTCCCCCACACACACCCTTTTTTCACTGTGCGATCTTCATACCTTTAAAAAAAATGTTCTAAGGTGAGCACTATGAAGTGATATAGCGGCACCAGTGGAATCAATGCATCTCAATGGTGCCGCTATAGCACTCACCTTAGAATGTTTTTTTTTTAAGTCTGAGGAAGATCGCACGGTGGAAAAAGGGTGTGTGTGTGGGGGAAGTGGCATTGTGGGAAGTTCTGTGGACATTTTAAACAGTACACCATAATGATTCCAAAATGTAACAAAGGGGTTGAAAATGGGGAAAAAGCAGTTTCCCTCAAAAGCAGCTCAACCACGCTTTACTAAACACAAGTGAGTTTGTTTGAACAGATAAATAAATTCAACTAGCAGCTGGTTACTAAAATGGATATCTCTGAAGTGACAGGAAAAATCCATTAGCAACCAGTTACTAAAATAGAATACAAAGGGAGTTTGAAAAGGGTCTATATAATTTCCTCACCTTTATTAATAAGCCTGGAATACAACCACAGTCTTTTTTGCCTTATCATCTTGGAATGGGGCATCCTCTCTTCAGTCATGTTTAGGAAGCTCTAGACCCCTTCACCTCCCCACTAGGGTCTATGTTGTGTGGTAAATTAGGCTGAGAGAGAGGGACTGGCCCAAGGTCAGTTGAGCTTGATGGTAAGGCAAGGGGATTTGAAACCAAGTATCTCCAGTAGCAGTCAAAAACTCACAAAAGTTATTAAATTAACAGTATGGAAAAGCTACCAAACATAAATGTATTGCTAGCTGTAGAGTCTTTTCTAGAATGGGTATAACAAACAAATACCTTTATTGGCATAAATAGAATGGGTATACTGGTGTAATTACATTACTTAACTAATAGTTCAAGCGCTTTAAAAAATTAACTTAAAATACTGGTTCAGAATAGTCCACACAACATGGTCTCTTTAATATGTCTCCAAATAACTGCTTAAAATATTATTCTGGTATGTGCATACCAGTGCTCTCTCCACCTTCAAGCTCTTATCTTTTCTAAGATATGAGGAAGAATTATGTTTGGTGATAACCTTGGGCTTCTGTTGGTATTCATGGAACAACCTTTGTGCAATAAAGAATTTTATTTGAGTCAGTAACAATGATTTATAACCCATTTTCCCTTTTGTTGTCAGAGTATCTTTAAGTACTGATTTAAATAAAAAGACACAGGGCGAACAAGGAAGCTGTAATCAGCAAATACAGTAATTAAGTATACTGCACTCATTTTGCTTCCAACACAAGTACAAGATAAGGAAATGGAAGCCAATATTTCAGAGCCTAGTACTACATATTTTTTTAAAGTTAACACATAAAGTTTTTTGTTCAGTAATTCAAATGTTCATCTTTTTTATTCCCAACCCATATTGACTTTTTTGCAACAAAATAGTGTTGGTGTGGAGAAGTATCTTGTTGTCTTTTTACATACGTTACTAGAGACGTATATGATCAGGCTCCAAGGAATCTTGCACCATGCCATTCTGATAACACATAAATCAGAGTAGGAGTTCATTAAATGCTATAGTTTCACTGGGCTGTTTTTATTCAACTCATATGTCTGATACTGTACAGGAAACTGTGACATTTGCCAACATGGTGGCTGTGACGTGCAGAACCCCTCACCCAGTTTGCCCTCCAACAAATTGGCAGAGGAGGGGTAGGTGGAAGCCCTTGTGGCCACAATATCCCAGGGAGAGAAACCAGAGGCATGTAAGGAGAAACCTGGTATAGGTTGGGGCTGATTGACCTGAGACATGCTGCTTGGTGTATGAAAATGTAACCAAGGCCAAGCCAGGGCACCAAGGAATCCCCTGGGGTAGGGACTAGGCAGACCAGTCAATTTTGCATGCCAAGGCAAGATATTAGAAGGTCAGCCAGACAAGAGGTAGGACTGGAATAGGGCATGGAAAGGAACAGAGGAGCACAGAAACTGCCTTCTAATCCATCCCAGCCTACTTTGTAGTCATCTGATGTAGAAATAAAGTAGAGATATTCCAGCAAGATTGCCTCCATTCCTTATTGCTTCTTGTCTCACCTTTAAGGACAGCCGAGAGAGTACATGGACCTCATACTGTTCCCCAGGCTACTATGGCTGCCACCCCAGTACTCCCCCCCACAGGCTGATCTTGCTCACAGAGGTGATTCCCACTCACAGTGGCCATGAGATCTTGAACACTTGGATCACAGTTGTAGTGTCATCAGTGCACAGAAGTGCTATTGCACTATCAAGTTTACCAGGTGCATCACCGTGCTAGTTTTTTGTTGTTGTTTGTCATCTCTCCCTACCATAAGCAATGTTATTTTGGTTTAGGTCTACAAAATCAAATTGGAAACTAAGGGGCATGTGTTATCTCTAGGACATCTATAACTGCGCTGAAACTCCACCCCAAACTTTAGAGCCATCTCTCATTGGTTGTTGGTGGTAGCCAGATCAATACGTCCTCACAGGCTGCGGTCACACGGAGCATTAGCCACGCTACAGAGATGGAAGATAGGCGGATTTTCCAGGTGTGATCACACCGCAACATCTGGGAAGCGTAGAGCTCCCGTGACTAACCCAAGGCTTCCCGCCAAAGATGTGGCGTAAAAAACTAGTACCTCCAAGGTACTAGTTTCTGGAAACTGCGGGGCAAGGGCGGGCGTCTGATCGCGTTTCCGGTGGTAGTTCGTGGCATCCGGCGCCCGCCCATGTCCCGTCACAAAAAGGTTTTTTTTCCCAAGTCTCCATGGGATGCGCACAAGCACCCAACGGCACATGCGCACACTTTGTTTTTTAAAAAAAACACAACCCCATTTGCCACTGCAGTGGTGCCTAGCCATTGCTGCTGTGATCGCACCACTTCTTTGCCGCGCCACAGGATTGTCGTGTGATCGGCACCTCCCCCCTGAACCACAGGACGTCGGCGGGACGTGTGATCCGGCGGCCGCACATTAGTTTGCTCGGGGGCAAACAGCCACGCTCCCCCCCCCCCGCATTTTCCGGCCCATGTGACCGGGGCCACACTTTGTTTTCTTTTGTTTCAAGCCAAATGCAGCAGAAATTTTTATGATGACCCATCCACCTTAAGCTGTTACCTTACAACTATACCCCATATTACTATATGGGGATGAGGAACATGCTTCAAAGTGAAATTCACAGTGGATTTGGGAGGTCTTGGGTATGAAATTTTGAGTGAACCTGACTTCTAAAGGAATGTGAGAGAAACCTGGAGTTTCGGTGCAATCCCTTCAAGTTAATCCCTTCAGTGAAATCTTTCAATGGGATGCTGAATAGTCCTGCTTTCACCAGAATCCCCATAAAACGAAGTGCAAAATTATATCTGAGGAATTTTATCACTTTCATAGCAGAAGAGTTTCAAAAGAATCTAAAAGAGGTTTTGGAAAGACTATTAAAATTCCTCCAACAAGTTTTTTTCTTCAAGATCTCATACCTGAAATAAAGTGACAGACTAGCAAATAAAGCCATTGTTTTGTCTACCCCACCTTTGTTTCTGTTCCTCCCTGTATGTCAGCCTCTAAACAGAGAGGTGAAGAGTGAAGAAGACATCAGAGGCAAGGTGTAAGTGAGGGAGTGTGAAAGTTTCCTTTGTTCAGTCACTCCCGCTTCCTTCCATTCCCTGAATTGATCAAAGTGGGCAGCCCTGTTGGTCTGAAGCAATAGAACAAAGTTAGAGTCCAGTGGCACCTTTAAGACCAAAAAGGTTTTATTCAAGGTGTGAGGGAAAATGCAGGGCTTTCCCTGTAAACCAGTTCAGGAAATGCAGAAGGGAGGTAGAAAACATTGACTTCTGTGGGGAGGGGACCTTAGCCTGGTTGGCCCAGAAGTGCCAGCTGATAACTGCTGTCCCAAAGTGGGTTTTAGGGATCACCTTCTTAAACTCAGGAATCACTGTGTTTTTCTTTCACTCTTCTCCAGTGCTTCTGCTTCACATGTCAGTCTCAGTATACCTCTGCTAACACTGACTCGGGCCAGGGCTGTCCTTTCCACCACCACCCCACACTTTAATGAATCATCCTGTCAGAAGAGGATATGTTGCAGAGCATTGGGCTGGTCTCTGATCCATCACTGTAGTGCCTTTAATAAAGGAAGCACTGAACAGTGACAAGAGTCTCGTGTTCTGAATGAAGGTGAACCACTACACTTGGGCAGTGCAAGAGTTACAAAAGACTGGAGGGAGAATAAAGTAGATAAGATCCGCTGAGATGTTAAACAAAACAGAACACAAGTGGGGGACTCCAGGAGGCGGGAAGAGCTAAACTGAAAGGAGAGAACAGCCTTGGGAGATAAAGCCAAAGAGTGATTAGCTGGACTGTGTTTTGCAAAATATCCCCATTCAGTGAATGTGTAGTGAACTTAGTAATGTGTGAAGTGCCTTCTTCCATGCCCAAGAAATATCACCAATCATTTGGAAGTCCCCCCTTCCTGAGAAATAACCTCCCAATTTATTGTGGATTTTACTGTGTTTCTTTTTATTTTATTAACATATTCCATCTCTCTTATATATATTTGCCAAATGGTAGTGGCTTCTGGCCTATGGGGTGGCGAGATTGCATGTGCTCCCTCAGCCATTGGCCCGCTGGCTGGCAGTCAAGACTACTGGCGTGCCACTGGCCGGGTGTGATCCTCTTCCCCACCCACTCCTCTGTCAGGCACTGTTCTCTGTCAGAAGCTCTGTGTCTCCCGAGGAACACAGTTCTCTTGCTTAGCTCCTGAGTGTGGGACAAAGGTTTCCCTCAGTGGCTGTTGTGAGGACTTATACGGTTGCCAGCTCCAGGTAAGGAAGCCAGAGTTTGGGGAGAGGAGAGGGGAGGCCTCAGCTGAATAGAATGCCATAGAGACTACCAGCCAAAGCATTCTCACTTCTCCCTCAGTGGCTCTTGGTAGGCAACCAAATTTGGTTCTGCCTAGAGTTGCCAAACCCACCGGTTCGCCAGGGGTCCCCTGTTTTTTTGGGGGGGTTCTACCCACTGCCGGCCAGATGGCCAGCGGGGGAAGCCCCGCCCCCAACACCCACAGCCAAGGGGTGGCTGCCTTTAAGTGTGTGGAACCTGTGTTTCCTCCCAAGCCCGATCTCCGCTTGAGATCGGGCTTGCAGGGAAATGCCAGCTTTGTGCACTTAAAAGGGAAACGCGGCTCTTTGCTCTTAAAGGGGAAACACCGGCTCCTGCACTTAAAAGGAAAATGCCAGCTCCATTAAGTGCAGGGAACTGGCGTTTCTGGAGATCCAGCATGCAGGCGGCGGGGGGGCGGACGTCCCCAACATGACGTCATCACATCGGGGATGCCCCACCCCCTCCAGGAACGCCTCCAAAGTCCCTTGCTGGGGGTGGAAAATGGACTTGGCAACCCTAGTTCTGCCACTAAAGAGACAAAGGAACAAAACCCTTTCTACGGCTCTATGAAAAACTCATTGGGCCCAGTCCTGACTAGGGTTGCCAGCTCCAGGCTTGGAAATTCCTTCTGAGTTTTCCCCCACCACACACCCTCAAATCTCCAGGTATTTCCCTACTCAGAGCTGGGAACCCTACTTCCCCCTCAGTGCTTGCTGCTGGTCAACCAAGCTTGGTTTCTGTCAGTAAAAGGTCCTTTCCACACCTATTTGAGCCTTGGGAGATGTCCTTCTACCCAGCTGACAGGCCCCTCCCCCCATGACAGCCAAGGCACAGTAGAGGCT
>NW_015163166.1:62037-80670 GCF_001447785.1 Gekko japonicus
CTCATATAGCCACCCACCACACCTCAGATGGAACAGGACTTGGAATCAGGCTTCCAAGGAAGAGTTTTAGGCAAAACCTTTCCAAGCCAGAAGATCTGCAGAAAACCTTCCATTCAGTTTTTTCTCAAAATAATTCTGGCTTCCCTCTAATTCTTTGGATGTTTTGCCTGAGGAGGGTCTGCAAAATTGATTTCAAAACTTAGGTAAATGAAGGTGGTAGGTAAAAGTATTGTGCTCAGCCTGTTTAACACAGTGGGCAGTATCTTTCCTTAAGGAGCTATCTATCAACTTAAGGAAGGCTGCTTAGGGTTCAGGGAGGCTTCAGACTTTTCTTTAGTAGTAGAACAAAAATCCATGGAATATTTGAACTGGTTCTGGATGCCATACAGCTCATATTATGTGTCATACTATTAAATCTACTCTATGAAGGGCAAAACTACACATTACTCTGTGATTCATTCTTGAATGGCCCATTGTGTACTTTAACTTAAAAAGCAGTTATGTTCCCAATAGAAATAAGCTCTTCTCAAACTGTTGGCTATGGTAGGGGAAAAAACTGTAGTTGCCTGTTTTGTAACCATGATTTAAAACAGCTGGGGGGAGGTAGTGGTCTGGGGAAACAGTACTGTAGAAAGAGGACACATAGAAAGCATTACCTGGTCTGAACCAAATCACCCTTAACCCCCTGGTGCATTTTAAGGTTAAAATATATTGCAACCCCATATCTTGGACCCTCAACATAATGTATAGTTTGGCCCTTAGAAAGCTATTTTGGAAACAGGAATACTTTGAAGACCTTTGTAGACTTTCAAGTAGTGTGTAAATATATCTATAAGTAGAAATCTGGTAACAAAAATGAATTTGTTTTGATAGAAATAGTAGAATGTCCAAACTACCTGGGCAATGTTAGGGTGAAAAGCCCTCCTGTATTTGCTACAAGGTCCCTTCATATCTGTTTGGTTTTGTGCTAAAAGACCCAAGGGATAAATATATCCAAAGGTGAAAAGAATGGCACTTCAGGACCTAACCTCCACCAGAAAAAAAGTCAACAGTTATAGCTCAAGAGATCATTTTTGCCTTTGAAGATCTACCTGTGTCCCTTAAGAATGCTTGGCTTGAATTTTCAAAAAGCAAAAAGTTTCTAGGGACTATAGACTGCTTCTCAGCAAGTAATAGGAAAACTACTGATTTTTTTTATTACATTGTTTTATGTTTCTCCCTTTTCCAAGCAATGGCAAGCTCTTTCTGGGTGACTGACCTCTTGGGAATTGATGGCTCCTTCCTTTCATGTTAAACTGTTTCTTTGTACATGTACAGGTTGAGAAGATTGCAAGCAAACAAGCACCTATGGTTGCAGGCAGTGCTAGTCCAAAAAAACAGAACTATTCTAGCAATTTCAGTCAGCCAGAAACCACTTAGCCACTTTGGGTCCCAATCAGGGAGAAAAGTGGAATATAAGTATAAATGCAAATATAAATAATGACATTTACTAGTTGTTCCAAAGCACCTACCCCCGTACATAATCTGTCTCATGCAAACGTGCAGTCTGATGAACTGTGCAGGAAACAGTTTTCTTTTATGTCTGAAATGATGTAAAGAAAACATATCAAGGTAACAAGTGCTGCCATGGCCACACCTCCATAGATGTTATGCTGAAGTGTATCCTTCCAAAATACTTTAGTCATGTTTCTAGGCCAAAGCAAGCCAATATTCCTTTCTGGTCTTTCAAAGGCTGTCTACCACCTATCAAGCAAGGATCACCAAGTAGTAGTTCCTGGCAAAAGCTTCCCCCCTGAATTGTACTGTCAACTCCAAAGGTGATGCTGAAGGGTAGATGGGAACATAACTAAAAAAGGGATCCTTAGAAAGTGGAGTTAGAGTTTTGCCAGCCTCCAGGTGGCACCTGGATATTTCCCACTATTACAGTTGATCTCCAGATGACCAAAATTAATTCTCCTGGAGAAAATGAGGTCCCTCCCTTCCCAAATCCTATCCTCCCCAGACCCCACCCCCTAAACTTCCCAACCCAGAGCTGGGAACCCTAAGAAGGTTGGATGAGGCCTTGTTGTTGTTGACCAGGGAACCTTTCTTGCATGTATGTTGTCCATGTTCCAGGGTTCTGTGTATGCTGGTGTGCCCCCATCTTTGAGAGTGAAATCCTCTCAACATATATTGTGAAATTCAACCATTTCCCTCATGAACAGAGTAATCCCTGCATACTTGTGCATCCTTCAGATCTGCTGTATAGTGGCCATTACTTCTGTGTAACGTGCTTATAGTCAGGGCGTACATCAGCTCATATTCCATGTCAGCAAGAATCTTGGAATGTGGAATTGAACGGCCCATATTTCCACTTTTTTTGGGGGGGGAATGATGTATGTGATATGAACGTGCTCTGAACTGTAACTGAAGGTGTTCTCAGTACTGTGTTCCTCTGTCAGTTCATAAATTTACCCTAGGGCACAGTATTCCCTATATAGGTCTCCTGCCTACAGGAGAACACAGAAAGGAAATTGGAGGGGGGTGTGTAATTATTAGCTCCTTTGTAATTTGCCTTGTAAAGTATTCTCATGGAAATGCACTTTGCTAATTCTTTTCAAAAGGAATGCTTAGCCATGTTGTGTTATTAATCAGAAGTTATGCCTCCAGCAACCTGTTCCTGTCAGGAAAGGAAAGATATTTAAACTGGTGAAAGAGGAGGAAGAAAAGCAACCATTCAGTGCATAGCCCATAAACGGTGCTTATCCTTTGCATTCTGTGTGGCAAAACCTGCAGGTCTCTTTCCAAAAATTGAAGTGTAAATGAGTTCTTTTCCAATGGCAAAATAGGACCACCTTGAAAGCAGCTGCTGTTGGTGCCAGAGAACTATATAATTTAACTGGATTAATTAGTCAGGAGGGTGAATTCATTGCTGAGTATAGAAGACTTCACTATTGACTAAACTGACCCAACAGACCAGTGCTTTATGAGCCATCACTGGAGTTGACATCTGGGTTTTCACATAATCACAGATTTGACCCCTAAATTCCTCAAGCTGAACTGTTAACAACAGTGTTTCTTAGTTTCTTAAATAAAATAAAGGCACTCTTGCTTTCTGAAGACTCACTTTTGGGGTAAGAATTACTCCCTGAACTCAACTAGATTGGGGAGGGGGGAATGAACATGTGTCATCCTGTAACCAGGAGATGAGGTCTGTTTTTTAGAGACAAAAGAACACATGGGTAAGGGAGGGTAAACTGCGCGCTTCTCCCTCCTTACCTCACCATGCTTCTTTGTTGTAGCTGGGTTGTGGGGGGTTTTCCTAGCCCAGTCCTGATACCTGAGAGGCAGGCTAAACGATGAAGTGCTTGAGGCAATGGAACACAATGAGGTAAGGTAGGAAACAGACATTTTCTCTCTAAAAAAAAAGTAGTCTCTTGCTCCCTACTATGTGAGCAGGTAGATTAATGAATAAATACAGGTGGCTGTCCCTGTCCCATCTAGCTTAGCCACAGTATGCCCTGTGTTATTGACCTGAATGTACATCTTGATTAGAAAGGAGCAACCCCCAGAGCAGTGACTCATGCTGTGTTGCAAGAAACATTGTCTTCTAAAGCCAGGTTATTTTATTTTGATATAATTTAATTAACTGTATGTATAAGCCCTCCTTTCTTGCAGAAACTCAAGGAGGATTAGACAGTGTAAAATAATGCAGTCAAGTAGCATGAGATATCTAATAGGCAATGTAGAAGGGCTAGGATTGCAAAACTGGAGACATGCAAAAAAAGTATCAGATATGATATGTCAGTGCAGAAAATGCAAAACAGTGCAGTAAAAGCAGGATAATAGTAGACAGATAATACATACCAAAAACAGTGGTATAGACCGAGGGTCAAACTCATTTGTTATGCGGGCGAAATCTAACATAAATGTTACTTTGCTGGGCCAGATCATGTGTGCCATCAAATTAATGCCAAGTACAGGATATATAAACTTTAAAAAGGACACAGGCAAACCCAATTAATTATATTATTTTTACTTGAAATACAAACATGCTTAAAACATTAACACTCATACAGTGGCTCCTTAAGTATTTCCCTGATACCCGCCCTCCCACTTCCACTGCCCATTATTCATTAGCACTGGGACACTATACAGGGAAATAATGCATAGCCTCTGTCATGTGGCAATAAAGGTAATGACCAGTTACTCACAAGCCAGATAAGAGCCCCATATGGGCCGCTTCCAGCCCACGGGCCATATATTTGACACCCCTGGATAGACTATGGTCCTGTTCCTTTCATAAAAGAACCTTCTTGAACCATTCCGTTATACTGTAGCCCTGACTCTTGTAAAAATGTCCTCCTGAACAGTTCAGTTTCACATAAGTTGCAGAAAGACGGAACTGTGGGACCCTTCCTGACTTCCTCAGGCAAGCCATTCCAGGTAGGTGGGGGCCTCAACAGAGAATGCACATGTATGGACAGTTGTTGATCTTACCCATTTGCATGGTGGCACCTTCAGAAGGCTGTGCTTAGATTAGTGGTGTTCTGTTGAGCTTAGCAGGAGAGGCTGTCCTACATGTATGAGGGTAGAAGGCCAGGGAGGGCTTTGTATGTGGTAACCAGTACTTTGAATTGAACCTGGTGACTGAGAAGTAACCAGTGGAGTGACTACAGAAAGGGTGCAACTATGCCTCCTACACCTAGTTCAGGATAGTAACTGAGCTGTGGCATCCTGTCCCAACTTCACCTTTGCACTGAGAGCAACTAAAGCAGAGGCACCCCCTGGAAGAAGCTTAAGGGCAGTGCAGTAAATCAGGCAGAGCTGCATCAAGCAGCCTTCTTTGTCGATGGGTTCCTGGGGGAGGTCACAGAACCCCTTAATGATTCACTTAATTCCACACAACAGGCAAATGGTTCTCCTGTGGCACACCGTTATGCTCTGTCATGCTGTTAACAACACCGTGTTGATTTAAACCTTCCTTGTCTGCCTAACCATCTGCCTAAGTAACTGTGCAGAGTTATACTCTATCTTTTAGGAAAGAAGATATACTATCAAAACAAATGTGCAACAAAGAGAGAGGAGGAATGACAAAGCTGTACTGGTGCCAGAAGGTCAAGGAAAAATAGTTTAATAAGATGCACCAAGATAACTTAAGAATCTATTATTCCTTTGTGTGTGGTGCTGGCTCATAGAGAAAGAACCTTCTTTTCCTGTGGGAACTCAAGTCTCAGCATTTCAAATATACAGCCAGAGGAAATGTATGTTTATTTGGATATTCAGAAGACTTCTTGCCTTCAACTAAGTGGGCATGGTCATATTCTTCAACATTTCGCAGATGAAAATAGGGACAGGTTGGTAGTGCTCTGTGGTAAAATGGAGCCTCATTTCTACCAGGGAATGTGGCATTTACCCAGCCAGCCCAGGTCACTAGATTATAATGAGGAGTTCGTATCTCTAGCATGATTCCACCAACCCCAGAAGAAATAAGAACCCTTCACCCCTTACTACTAGCAGGGGCAGATAAATAATTATACTTTTTATTTTCCTTTCATTTATTTAATGATCTGTGCTTTTTCGAAGGCATCCAAAAAAAAATGGTTCATTGTGGCTTCAAAAAAAGCCCAGTCGTTAATTTAAGGTGGTTTTGTGCATTGGAAGCAATCTCCAGATTCAGACCCTACCCCCCCATACCACCATTCTTAATTTCAGCTCACTCTGAGGCATAGTGTCAACATGGCTAGTTTGCAGATAGGGAACTGGTAACATTTCTGCTCAAGTTTTGCTTTTTTGTGGGGTTCTTTTGCCAACACATCTGTAAGCTATTCCAGTTCCATTCTACTGTAATGATGGATTTCTCACACCTATTTTCAGCAGAAGGATGCTATAAAGACAGTATTATGATTCTGGTGAGATACCACTGAGATGCTGGATTAAGTGGCACTGGGTACATGAAAAAGGTTTTGGATACCTGTGAAAGTGCTTCCGTTGAAATGCAACTAGCTTCAGGAGCAAGAAGCAAAACAAATGGATTTGCTGTGGCATCTTTCCCACATTTCCTTGACTATCAATGTTTTTCAGAAGTGTCATCAGAGACGCAGTGGCGCAGTGAAAATTAAATTTATATCCATTGTGCCAAAAAGCAGCCAAAAAAACCCCACAACTGTCCAGCAATAAATGTACACAATCAGCTTTGCAGAGACAAAACAAATAGTATTAATAAAATCAGAATATTCAGAGAGAATAATTTGCTATCCCATTACATTGCAGGGAGGATTTGTTTGTTTTTTGCACCTATCTGTTAGGATGCATACATATGAGGGCTAAGCATGGTGAATATGTAAGTGCTGTAACCCAGTAGTCTGAATGCTCAGATAGGGTCTCACATGCATCTTCATGAAAGACCTGTTTCATTATTGTAGGGCTACCAAATGTCCTCTTTTTAGAGGGTATTGTAGGGCTACCAAACGTCCTCTTTTTAGAGGACAAGTCCTCTTTTTTTTGGAGTCCATCCTCTTTTGGGCTCTTTTTAAAAAACTGATGACAATATCTTCTGCTTCTTTTTGGATTGAAAGTTAGGAATATTCCTAGTTAAGCGATGTTCCCTCTAAGCTGAGTTAGTGTGAGCTAGCACACAGTTTTTTAGCTTCTGACTCACACATTTTTGTCTTAGCTCAGGAAGGATGGCTCCAGAGCAAACTAACTTACACAGTAGCTAAATTGCTCACTCACAACTTTAATGCTGGTAGCTCACAATGTAATTTTTTTGTGCACAAGACTCCACAACTTAGAAGGAGTATTGGTTAGTAGCAATTATCACAGCTTAAATAGTAGGAGTATTTAAAATGAGATTTGTCATAGTGATCACTAGTTTGAAGTAGTCAGTTGGGAAATGCAGAATGCGGTGGCCAGGTTGTTGGTGGGTGCCCCTAAATGGGAACACATCCAACCTGTGCTGAAGGCGCTGCACTGGCTGCCTATAGCATACCGGATTCGCTTCAGAGTGCTGGTGCTTACCTTTAAAGGCCAGGGTCCGACATACCTGAGGGACTGCCTTTCCCCATATAGGCCCCAAAGAGCACTTTGGTCGGGGTCACAGTACCGTTTAGTGACCCCGGGCCCTAAAGAGGCCAGGCTAGCTACCACGAGGGGCAGGTCCTTTTCGGTGGCGGCCCCTATCTGGTGGAATGAGCTCCCGGAGAAGATCAGGGCTCTGTGGGACCTTTTACAGTTCCGCAGAGCCTGCAAGATGGAGCTCTTCTGCCAGGCTTTTGAGTAGGGGCCGCCACCGCCACTACCACCACCGCATAACTGCAGAGCAGGACCGCCGGGGTGGGCTGATGAGTAATTGGAACATCATGGCTCATGGCGTCCCCCTTCTGACTTTTGACCTCTGACCTCCTCCTGATATGCAATGGAGAGTGCGCAATTTTAGTCCTTCATGCATCTTGTGAGTTGCCAATGTTTTTAGCTTCTGTGTTTTAATTTATCTGTTTTATAGCACTTTGTGCCTTGTAAGCCGCCCTGAGCCTCCGTGCAGGGAGGGCGGATAAAAATGGAATGAAATAAATAAATAAATGTGTTGTCTGTTTTTGCTTTTCAAACTCTGGTAACCCTAATTATTGCCTATGTGTTAGAGAATAGTCGACACACCAAATGCGAATTTCTAGTTGCACATACAGAACGCTTACTGACCTGCCCTCACATGCCATGTCCTAAAGAGTGACTGCAGGATGACAGTTCAGGAAAATATTTCCTTCTTGTCTTATTGGAGCGATCCCACCGAAAAATAGATATTCTGTGTACAGATGTCCTTGCAATCGAAATATAAAAGGCACAGGCCTGCTGTTTTAATGTCAGTAAAGATTTTAGTCAGTTCTTATTGCATTGTATATAATATTGTACTGTTTTATTGGATTGTTTTGAATTTTGTAACCTGCTTTGAGGCTCTGCACAAAAGGCAGACTACAAATTAACTGTCTAAATGATGAGGGGAGGCGCAAGATAAGGGAACATCAAATGCTGAGACTGTGGGTTGGCTAACTGGAGAATGAACTTTAGCACTCAGTAGGGCTTCCAGGTCTCTCACTATAGCAGACCTCCTGACCCCCCACGCACTAGGGCAGTGGAGGGGGGATGTGTAAAGAATCATTGTCACTCTGACAGCATCACCTCACTTCCAGGTTTGTTCCAGAAGTGACATCACACCATTGGAGCAATGCTCTTTTACATGTTCCTGCTCCCTCGAGACAGTACTGGGAATGTACATATCCAAATTTCTGAACATGCACTGAGGGCATAGTAGAAGAAAGCTTAGGTGGGGTTGAGGATACAACATCAGACTATACCTGGATGCAAATCCCTAGGTGATCTTGGGCCTCTCTCTCTCTCTCTCTCTCTCTCGGACTAACCTAACTGATGGAGTTGTTGTGGGGATGGGGTGTGGGTGATGAGAAGCATGCATTCCACCCTGATTTCATTGTAAGAAAGTTGAGATAAAAATGTGATGCATAGATTCACAGTATATGTGCAGCTATGCACTGCAACCAGAATGATGGCAGAGAAATTCTGTCCAAGCAAATGTCTCTTCATTGTCTCTTTTTATGGATACAATTCGTTGTATCCATTTGGATACAAAAGAAATAAGAGCACTAGAACTCTTGCATTTAAACAAATAATAGGAAAGTACAGAAGTATAGCAAAGAAAAGAACAATTCACCTAACAAAGAATGAATGGAAGAACATCCATTCAGTGTGAAACAAAATTACTGTAATACAAGCAAGCTCATTGTATAGACCTTGGAAAGGAAAGTTATGTTCGTATGGGGGGGGGATGTGGAAATGGTAAAGTATAAGTTAAAAGTAAATATGTCAACCTTGTAATTTGAATGCTTACCTGGAAGTAAGTTTCTCTGAGTTCATTAGGACTTACTCCTAAGCAGCAGCCTTTAGGTTTGTTTGCTTAAATGTCCCATAAAATTATTCTATGGACAGTTAAGCACAAAGAAGTCTGTTGCCAACGACACCCGAAAGGAGTCAGGGCTACAAAGGTCTGTAGAGGATGGGGCATAAAAAAATATTGTGTGCTTCAAGGGAGTGGGGATGGCCACAGTTTATGGGATGAAGCATTTTGAGTGTGTTGTGCTTGGTAGCCCCTACACTACCAGTACTTGCTTGCTTGGCCAAGGAGAGAGCAGGCTGTTTCTCTTCATTGCTACTTACTCACGTAGGCAGCTGTGCAAGCCAGCCAGATTTGTTGGTAATGAGGATCAGCATCAGGACTCTGGTCAAAAATGGGCTTTCTAGCGCATTAGTCACACATGAACACACATATAAATCCGCCATATCCTGTGCCAAGCCATTGGTGTATCGAGGTCAGTGTTGTCTACTTTGACTGGTAGTCACACTCCAGGGTCTTCGGCAGACAGCTTTCATGCCATGTGCTCCCACTCCCAGCCCAGTGGCAGCCATTCTTATACTTCCTATTGCTCGTCTGCATTTATCACACAGGAAGTGTTGGCTTTACCAAGATGAATGGTATAGATCAGAACTGTCATGTTTCCTCTAACGCTGTATCACTTTGCCTCCAGCCTGTGAATAATGTTAATTCATAATGATGGTGATGATCCAGATAATGATAGCCATTTACTCGGAGCTCATGTTGTCAAGGTTTCTCTCTCTCACCCCAGTCCAGGGATGGGAGAGAAACCAAGCATTCATCAACAATTAAACAAACCCCAGGAGAATGTCTGTACACTCTCCAGGCCTTACCAGTAGTTACTGCCACCAGGATCTCTCTTTAAATAGTCCCCCACCAAAGTTCAGGAGCAGAGATCCCAAATTCCTTGCTTTATGGGACTTACCCGCTTTACCAGCTCTGTACCAGGGCTGCAAACAATTAATTAACACAGTCTTAGGAATCAGGTTGCAACAGAGGAAACTAGTCCAGATAATATTGATTAGATATTATCTTTATTCAGTGCACAAGCATGCATATAACAATAGACTAGCAAAAGATAAGAAAACAAATGTTATCTATAGCTTGTTCAGCTCTAACTATACAATAGAGGTAGTTCATAGTTACCAGGCTGGTGTGCAAATAGTCCAAGGTCTCACCAGGGAATCTTGAAAATGAACCCCATGGTGCTGTGGGTCGCCAAATCCAGCTTGGGTGCCTAATACTTCATGTTAACAGCAAACAGTCAGTCCAAAAGAACTCTTTGTTTCCAGAGAGGAATTCCCTGTTTCCAGCGAGGAACAACTTTTCCCATTTGGATCGTTGCTGTTATACCCCTCTTCCGTCACCACCAGGTATGGCCATTTACCCAATAGTGAAAGAGTGGGGAGGCGTGTCCAATCTCTGGTTACCATGCGTTGTCAGGCAAGGTATGTTTTGATTGGCTAGGAGTTGGGCATCCCACTCCAGCCTCTTCCAGTGACCATGTGTCATGTCAGGGAATGCTTTTTATGTGCTAATGTACTGGGCATAGTTCGTCCCATGCTTGGGAAAGCGCCGGCAAGTCGCTCTATCCTGGCAGAGGTGTCAAAGTGTCTTGCATATGGATATGCAGCCTGGCCATCTGGCAGGCCATCTGCACAGGTGACAGGAATCACGCGGTAGTGTTACCAGCTAGGGCCATCTGGCCCCAGCAGGAAGGATTTTAGAAAAAGACTTTTTTCTATACACATGTTCCGTATTTTAAAAGAACTTTTGGTAACTATTGAATCCTATGTAGATTGTTTCTGTTCCCGGGGGGGTGTAATATTCCTGATATTGTGCAATTCTGATTCTGAAGTCAAAGCCCAAGCTAATATGGAAGATTTCAGTAACTCTGGTTTCTGGGAAGATTTATTTTCTTGTTAGGCTTTGGTCTCTTCTTTCTATAAAATTACCTCCTTGTCCACATTAATGTTGTCAAAACCAGGGGTCATTCTGTAGAAAAAGAGGTGCAGGAGCTCATTAGCATAACTCATTAGCATAACTTATTTACATATGCCACACCCCCTGGCATCACTGGAAGTGTGTCAGAAGGCAACACCCGCCGCTCAGGCTCCACCCCAAAAATCTCCAGGTATTTCCCAACTCAGAGCTGGCAAGCCTACCTGATGGCACATGTGGTGAAAAACAAACAAATCTGCACTCTAATCTTTTCACCTTCTCTCTTCCTTTCATGCAGTAATTTCTTGAGAGATACCAAAGCTCAAGCCTGCATAGAAATTATACTATCTGATTTGGGAGACTTTTATTCCAATGACAGTTGTGATCATTCTGTGGTGAAAATTAAACGTTCTGCACATGTTTACAGGCATTCTTCAGCCATGGAAGTTTTAGTCACCAGGCCATATTTATCTGGAAACTCGGATTTTGTTGTCCGGCCCATACCATCCCTTCCTACAGCATGTTCTTTCTTGAGTCATTTATATTTGTGGGGTTCAGCTTTTATTGTCCTAAAGCTACTTCTATTATAGCAAACCTTGGATACTCTTATTGGATACTCTTATTGGATACCCAGCTCCATTAAAATCAACAAGAAGCTCCATCCTCACTGACCTGGGAATTAGAATTCCAAGTATGAACCAGAATGTGCTCATTGCTTGTCTGTTAGCCCATGTTATTCTAACAGGGTAGCATGTTAGGAATGTTTTTCTAAA
This sequence comes from Gekko japonicus, assembly GCF_001447785.1. Lineage (NCBI taxonomy): Eukaryota > Metazoa > Chordata > Lepidosauria > Squamata > Gekkonidae > Gekko > Gekko japonicus. Next base: position 73,672 of record NW_015163166.1, read on the forward strand.
GAGAATTTTGCCTCAGTGCAGAGACTGGAATATGTGGAGAATGCCTTCTAGTTGAGCTTTAGCTAGTATGTTTTCAATTGGTCTTTGGTACCTGAGGCACAACCTAGCAAGCAGAAGACAAAACTCCATAGCCGGAAAGAGTTTTGATATCTTGCCCAAGAGTAGAATCTGAAATTTTGTCTGTCACTTTCAGGGTGTGGAGGCTATATGTGGTCATTATATAACTACTAGTAATAAGGCCTGTTGCGGAAAGAAATGCGATGAGCCCTAGAAAGAGGGCCTGGGAGAATGCTGTGGCCTGGAGCATTGGCCTCCCCCTCGAGCACCAGGGCCAGACCCCCCCTCGCATGGATGGTCTTACCATCGAGGCCCCCCAACCTCCCCCCCAGCCTAGCCCCCCCCCCATGCACACTTCTATGTTTTTGGAATTTTGTCTCTCTCTCTTGGTGGAAGGATATAAGTGGTCGCTGACACCGGCAAGCCCTGTGTTGCCTCTCTCACAGGCAGCTTGTCTCCACCAGCAACAAGCCCCATGGCCCCCTCTTTTACCGGCCACTTTCTCTCTCCACCAGCAAGCTGGCAAGCTTCCTGGAAGACCCCCGCCAAATGCGCCACTTTGCAGCCTCTGACTCTTCTCACCCCCTGTGCAAAGTCTGGGGGTGGCCTGCAGAGGCAAAGCCAAGAGGAGGGGACACCAAGGAAGCCCAGGTGAGGGAGGAGGAGGCAGCAGTGGCAAAGCAGGGGGTGGGCAACTCCCACTGGTGGCCAGATCTGTGCAAAAGCGTGGGAGGGGTTGAGGTGAAAGCACGCCACCTGCCACCTGCTGCTCTCATGCTAACATAGCCAGCCACCTAATAAAGAGGCTGAGGGCCTCTGCCTCCAAGTCCTGGCCAGGCTTCATCTCTCCGGGAAAGGCGGGGGGGCTGGGCACGGGCAGGGAAAGATGAGGGGGGGCTCTTGAACATACCTTACTTCTTGTTGCTCTTCGTGGCCCAACTGAGGGCTGCTGGGAGCAGGGGGCGGGGCTTGTTGCATATGCCCGCCCCCTGGGCTCCTCACTGCCGGAGTGTCACTCCTGTGTGCTTCAGCAGTAAATGAGCCCTGGTCACAATCGTATTGTTACTACATGCACTGGTATACTGGGAGACCAAGTATGGACCATGCTGGAGACTCATCATAGGACTGTCACTGAAGTGCTTCTTCAACTATGGAAACCTACTCAGGGAGGATAATTGCATAATATATTATTTCCTGGGTCTGCCTTGGGGACTGCCAAGCCATCATACAGTGGGAGTTCCCAGGTAGAACGTAGCTTCTCAGGCATGTGGGAGCCCGGTCAGGATTGGGACTGCAAAAAGTTGGGATAGGGGATTAAACCATCCCTCCATTGCTTTTTCTGAACTGTGCCTTGTGTATAATTCATAAGTACATGTATAGCCCTCAGCAGGCCAAATTGGGCCCTGTGTACTTTGGATTCATATTTCATCCAGGAACTATTTGACAGTCCCTGAGGCAGGCCTGGGTGCAGACCCAGGAACTGTACCATTTACTTGGGCCCTCATCCACCAAGATCAGTGGTTGGTATCTGTTAGTCTAACTTACTTCAGAGGACTTATATGGTATTTATACATACAGTGTCTATACAATATGGGTATTTATGGTCACATAAATAACATTGGAATGCATATGTTTTTAATAGGAAAAAATAGACACAAAGATACAAAAAAGTTTTAAAAAATTATAATCTTGGGTTTGGTTCGCAGAAGGAAGCAGCACATTTGAATTGGGGGATTTGATGGGTTAAAAAGCAGGGATGAAACATCTGAAATGATCTCTACCTCTCACATGTCATCTAAGCTCTCTGGAACCATAGGGGGGTAAATTGGTGTGCCAACAGGAAGGATGGGAGTGTCATATAACTCACCTACAAAACTGCAAGGCTGTTGCTATACACTGGTACAAGGTAAGGCGGGATTAGGGTTGCCAACATCCAGGGGAGGCCTGGCATTCCTCTCCTGGCATAACAAATTATTTCCAGACTACAGAGATGTAGTCTCTGTAATGGCACTTTGCAGGGTGGAGTCTATGGCATTGTACCCTACTAAGGTCCCTCCCCACATTCCACCCTCTCCAGGCTTCACCCCCAAATCTCTAGGAATTCCGCAACCCAGAATTGGCAGATGGGATATTAAAGAAATGCTAATTTCACCAACAACCTTTCCCCACAGCCCTTATGTGAAGCTCAAGTTGTGCTTCTCTGCCATTTAATCACGTTCAGTTCTACTGCCATGAATGAGGTCTGCAAATGCAGCCTTACATTAGTGAAACTGATTAATCAGCAGCGTGTTTAGTTTTTTTAAAAATAAATGGCCAATGTACTTGGGGAGCTGAAGTTAGTCGGGTTCTCTTTATGAAACCAAATTAATCTGAATTAAATATAAGCACCAGAAGCCTTGCAATTGAAAAGTTCTATTAATATATTAAAAAGTATTTCATAACAGCATTTTTCTATTATGCACCTATAATTAATGTGACGATAAATGTGTTGGGAAAGGAGACAGATGAAAGTTCTGAAAGCATTCAGGCTGCCCTTTCGTGGAATCACATTAGCATACGTGAATGCTTTTATTGTTTGCACATTCAAGCTAGTTATCAAATCAATCAAGGTTGAATCTGTACTGGAAAAGAAAGAAAAAAGTATAGTTACCACTCTTGCAATAACAAAGTTGCATTTAATCTCCCCCCAGTAAACTACACATATACTCCTTACACACATTCCTCCTTTCTTGTTTTTATATCTGAATAATACAGTTATTAAGAGTGTGAATGTTTGTTCAAGCATGTTGAGATCAAACCCACACCTGTGAGCCTTTGCAGAAAGCAACTTTTCTAAACATAGTAATGTCTGTTTACAGCCAAACTAGAGGAGGTGTTAGAAATCAGTAAATGGATTCTCTGTTTTCTATTTTCTGTTTTCTTTTTTTAAAAGAAAGAAAGAAAGAAACACCAAACTAGGTTCTGGAAGGGTATGGAATATGACTGGACGGAAACTGCAGTGTAGCAGACCAAGCAATTTAACCCTTTCCCTCCACCAGTGCAATTTTTCCAGTATAAATCACCAGCCCCGAAACTGCTACTGGGTCCATACAGAAAACATACAATTGGCAAACTTAGATCACACAATTTGGATGTATTTAATGCTGATGCTTATTTTTTTCCATTTATACCATTCTTTCCTCTCTAAATGGATCCCAAGGCAGCTTGTCACACTGTCCTCCCTTCCTCCACCTTGTCCTCACATCAGCCTTGTAAGGTAGGTTAGGCTGAGAGGTTGTGACAGGCTTAGGATAACCCAGGGAGCTTCACTAGCACTTACCCAGTTGTCCCAGGTCCTGTTCCTACATGCTAACTGCTGTGCAACATTAGCTATCATATGGGAGGGGGCAACCTATTTATTCAGTCCCTACAATCCCCACATTTGTTCTGTGTGAATCAAACACTAGCAGATCTCTATCCACTTTACACATGAGAAGCAGGGAAAACATCAACCTATCCCATTATGTCTGCTTCTCCAGAGCGGTTACGAAATAGAACAGAAACAGCAGCTGAACATTGCCCTACCTCATATCAATGGCTATTGGTGTAGACCACATGCACAGCACATTGTGTGTTTAGCTGCTATGATAAAGAAAGGGGAAAGGGATCAGAGCAAGCTCTGTGTCTTTCAGAATGTCGAGTTCTGCTTTTGAAGACATAAACCTGCCCCCTGAGGTGTGCATACCATTCTTCGGAAGCAAAGTGTATGGCATATCCTTCCAGGGGTGGTAGCGGTGCAAAGTGTTCCCAGTAGACCAAAAGCTCATTTTTCAGCCACAGAGTCCTTGCCTTCTCTCTCTCCCTCTTTCCATTTAAGACTATTCCCAAAGAGAGGAGTACAACAAGTCCAGCTATTCTCACATTGTCATTCAGATGAGGTCCCTGTGAAAAAGAACTGGCATGGTGTTTTGACAGTCACACTCTTGTTTTTATTGGTTCATAGTGGGAATTAGCTATTGACTGAAATCCATTGTGTGAGGCTTTTTTTTTAACCTTACTCTTAGTGAATAGCCAATTGATGGGCAGCAGCAGTTGATTTGAGGGACTTTGGAACTGTCCTCTTCACATGGTTTTTTTTAATAGAAATGTGGAATTACTCCTACTGTTAAAATGTTGACCTTTTAATACCAGTAATGAAAACGTGAGACTGAAGAAAAGGCAAATTTGCCTTAATAGATTTGGCCTGTGAAATCCAGCAATAAGAGAAAATGTGTTTTTGGCTATTATATATATGATCTCCCGTTTTGATGTCATTCTCTACTTAGAATGCATCTGACCTCAGCCAACTTGAATCTACCTGAGCAGTTAATTTCAAGTATTTCACCTCATATTCCAACACAAACATATGCATGCATGTTTGTGTTCACAAACATTCCCATTTGCTACTTCTGTTAAGAGCAAGACTCTTGTTTTGGTTCCAATACTTGCAGGAAGCATTGTAGGGAAAGCCTTGTGACATTTCATATGAGTGTGACTAAGCTAACAGCCAGACTGTTTGTCTTCAAGCCTGGATGAATGTCTCATCACACCTAGTGTTCCAGCAAGCTTCCACATGCTCTGCCTTGGGTATGTAAATTTCTGTTCTAAATGGTTTAATTTAAATGTTGGAGTAAATAGAGGAATGGTCCAAAGAGCTATCAGGAAACACACAATTTCTATAGCATTACTTTTCCAAACGAGCACTGTGGACACTATGATTGTTTTAATAACTTTGTAAAACTGCTGTTGTGATCCGCCCTGAGCCTGCTTGCGGGGAGGGCGGAATATAAATCTAAAAAAATTAAATGCAGCGGCCTTTGGCTGAGTCAGACCATTGCTCTGTCAAGCTCAGTGTTGTCTACTAGCAATGGCTATCTGGGGTCACAGGTGAAGGTCTTTTATATCATCTGCTACTAGTTCCTTTTAACTGGAGATTCCGGGGATTAAACCTGCACAGTATTCTATATGCAAAGCAGATGCACTACCACTGAGCCATAGCTTCTCTCCAGTCAGTGAACCCAAGGAGGCTAGGAGTACTGTGGTACAGAACGATATAACTCCCCCCCCCTTCACAAAGAAAGGAATATGTATACGGAAGAATACATATGTAAAAATTAGATGACCTTCTATTTTTAGTAAGCATGGATTCCAGATGGAAAGGTTTCCTGTTTCGGCTCGAAAGGGTAGCATTATTTTCCTCCATTGTAGTAAATGCATCATATTTTAATCTCTTATTTTGTTTATTTTACTTACTTTTCTGTCAAAGCATATTTAGGTTCATTCTTTGCTTTGTTATTATTTTGATACGGCCTTGCTCACCTTTAGTCCAGCTGCCAGCTGTTAGCTGGTTTGATGTGATAAATGGCCTTGATAGACACAGATCTTTTTACCAATGTGAGATGGTGAAGTATTCCCTCCTTCACTCCCCTCCCTCTTTCCTTCTCCTTCCCCTTCTCTTCCCTTTTGCAAAATATTGGCCCCGGTCACACGAGAGGATTTGGGCCGGGAGAGGGACGGATTGGGGGCGGAGCAAACGGGCGCGATCCCACCGCAACATCTGGGAAGCGTTGCGCACCTACCGAGGTGGTTCTTTCCGAAAGGCCGCATCAAAGCCGGCCGTGGGATCGTCGGCACTTCTTCCGCCGGCGCATCCCCGGCTCCTGGCCGAACTGCGCATGCTCAGACATGGGCAGTTCAGCAGCCTCCCGTGGCTTTCTCCCCGGTCTCCCCAGCATCTGACTGTGCCAGGGAGCAATTGCACGGCGGCTCACGGGATCTGTATGATCCCGCCGCCGCGTGCCTATTTTGGTGCGGCTTTTAAAAGCCGCACTTTGCCCGTCCTTTTTTTCCCTCGTGTGGCAGGGACCATTGTATAGCTTCTTCAGCTAACAGCTTTAAGCTAAACAAAGTTTGAGTCCAATTGCACCTTTAAGACCAGCAAAATTTTATTTAAGGTATAAGCTTTTGTGTGCAAGCACACTCCCTCAGAAAAACTGAAACAAAATTTCTTCAAGCCTTACATACAGGAAAAGGGGGGGGGGGTGGAAGCGTCAGGAAGGACCAGTCAGAGTTAAGATGCATAAATGAAGTTGAGATTGGATCAAGGCAGCAAGATCAATGAATGGCAGCAAATTAGCACACAAATACTATAAGCTAGTTGCAAGAAGTCATGGGAGGTAAATTACCATTGGTAGTAAACCTGCAGCTGTAAGTGTCTTGGAGCCCCTGAGTACAAGTGTAAGTGACACTGAGAAAGAGTAGGAATAGGTGTAGAAGTAGTGAGGTGATAGCTTAATATCCTTAATATATTAGACCATCGAATATACTAGACCATCTAATATATTACCTTAATAGATTGTATTAGGTTTGCTTATTTATTTTATTTCAATTGTTATCTACTTTTAAATAATTATAATAATTATTGTACTGTAACTCCAGTATCTATTATTTATCTTATAATTTACTATAATCTCCCTTATAAATAAAAGCCGAATGGTGGTGGAACTTCTCTAGAACATTCCACACGCTCCAAAATCAGTTCGCTCTCTGATCTGTCATTTAGAGGGTCTCCCTATCCACTGGCTGCTTTGCCTGAGTCTTGCCTCCAACATTCTAAACATTTTGCTGTCCCCCCCCCATAGCCAGTCAGAACACAGAGGTTATTTGCATATGCAGCCTCATTGGCCTTTGCCTCAGAACACAGAGGTCGTTTGCACATGTGACTTGATTGGCTTTTGCCTCTAACATTCTAAATAGTTTTGCTGTTCTGAGGTAAAATGTGTCCAATCTCCAGGTGAGGGCTGGAGATCACTCAGAATTACAACTGCTTTCCAGATGGCAGAGATCAGTTCCCCTGGAGAAAATGGTGGGCTCTGTATCCTTATAGGCTGCTGAAGTGGCAGCCGTATGACAGCCAATGTGATG
>NW_015163166.1:80854-122965 GCF_001447785.1 Gekko japonicus
TTTAAGTTGTGCCTTTATCTCGTGTCTCACCACAGGAATGATCAACAATAATCGTTTTTTCACTTTAAAAACGTTCAATCAAGTCACTTTTTTTCCCCGGAATCGGATTTCTGGGATTATCAATTCATTCTACGCCCACCCGCTCGGTTCAGATCAGTCTATATCTTATTTCAGGTAAGCGGCACGATTTTGTTATCTAGCGCGATCAAAATCGGGTTTAGCATTGCATCTTTTCACTCACGCATATTCCCCTTTCGCAAAGAAGTCGGCTGATGACGAATTTATGTTGATTACTCAACTCGAACAGCTTCTGAAGTGATGCTTGGCGTTCGCCCTCTTCGCGGGAGGAGATCAAAGCCTGATACGAGCTTCTTTAAAAACTCGATCACGCCAATCTACACTCCCTCTTGGGCACAGCTGCCTGCTTGGCGCCCCCCCTCTCCGGGGAGCGCTGCGTTGGGCTGAAAACAGCCCAAACTGTCGAAAGAAGCTGTCGACCACCCCGCACAATCGCGGAGATGCATTAATGCGCCATCTTGGCTCGACCGGAAGCTCTGAAAAAGAGAACTTTAGATGATAACTTATTATCATAGAAATAGTTCAACCTAAACAAAGGAGAACTGATGAAATGTTTCACCATTATAAACTCCTCCACATGCAGGAGCTGAGTGACCTTGGGTCAGTCACAAGTTCTTGCAGAGCTCTCTCAGCCCCACCTACCTCACAGGGTGTCTGTTGTGGGACAGGAAAGGAAGGAGGATGTAAGCCACTCTGAGACTCTGAATGAAAGGCAAGGTATAAATCCAATCACTTCTTCTTCATCATCATCAGCTTTGATCCCCTGAATTCAGATATTCCTGCCCCTGATAATAATACCCTTTCACAAGTAACAGATCAAGTTAATCCAACTCCTGCAGCCTCTAGCCTAAAAAGCCTGATTTCCTTACACAAACTTTTATTAATTTGACCTTTTTGATTGCTCAAAATCTATACAAAATCTATGAAAGATTAGATGTGTTGCAAGATAGGGTGGGCCTATCATACGTTCCCTCTCCTGTAACTGATAAATCTCCAAAAAAGTTCCATTTATCGCCCTATTACCTCTAAAGTGAGTTTTCAGATTTTAAATTCTTTTCAGGTGGTCCTTTCTGTCTTCCTGGAGGTTTTTTTTTCTTTCCCCCCCAAAATGGAACAATAGATGGTCTATTCTGAACCACCTGTATGAACGTCTGGGTCGGTCACTGATTAGAATCAACCTGAAGTCTTTTCTCATTTTGTCTGACTCCCATACTCATACCAAGATCTTGTTAACTTTTTGTTCAAAGAAAATCCATTCCATGATATGGTCAAAGAGGAAGAATTTTAAACTACATAATATTTCTATCTAGAGGGTATTCAAGGACTTAAATGTTAACCCCTTAGTAAGCAAGGTAATCACCTTTTCTAGTATCCTAATTTTCATCATGTAAGGAAAATGGTAAACCATAAATCAAAAACATCATTTAATTTAATTCCCAGAGTAAATTCCTCAGGCCCTCTAGGAAATGATTATTTTGATGAAGAGATCCTTGGGTCAGTTAGGAACCTCTCTCAAACTGAGTATTATCATATGCTAGCCCAGCTTGACACTCCAAATAATCAGCTAACTATTCCCAGCAATAAGACTTTCCAAAGGGAAGCTCAACTGGTCAGTTTAGAAAATCCAAATCCAATAGGCTCCATGAATTTGACCAGTCCTCGCCTAGTGGGTTTGGCAATTCAAAATAACTCCATGGGTTCTGTTAAAATACCCCCACTATCTGTTCCATCAAATGGCATTCAAGATGAGCCATCTCACATTTCTACTAATGTTCTCATTTATTTTAGAAGCTCAGGACTGATACACAGTCTTTGTCTACTCTGCTGAAATATCCCTGGATGGCCTGGGAGACAATCTGATCCTTTGGAACACTCTTTTCTACATAGTTTAGATATTATTTTAGTTCAAGAAACCTGGGCCCTTAAAAATATCTCATTAAAAGGTTACTCCTCTTCTTCAATAGTTGCCAAGAAAACAGGTCCTAAGGGCTGGCCCAGTGGGGGACTGCTAGTCTGTTGAAAACATTCAAATGAAGGTTAGCTTGCTGTTCATAGATACTACAATGGCTCAAGCAAGTTTACTTTCAACATGTTCATCAAAATTAATAGTTGTAAATGTTTACTTATGTCCCCACTCCTCTAATCTAGAAACTGGAGCACAATGGCAGAAATTGTGTTTACTAATACAGTCAGTTTACCCAGATACTCCCAGCTTGAGAGCCATCTTGGTGTAGTAGTTAAGAGCGGCAGACTCTAATCTAGAGAACTGTATTTGATTCCCCACTCCTGCACTTGAAGCCAGCTGGGTGACCTTGGGTCAGTCACAGCTCTCTCAGGGCTCTCTCAGCCCCACCTGCCTCACAGAGTGTCTGTTGTGGGGAGAGGAAGGGAAGGTGATTGTAAGCCGCTCTGAGACCCCTTCAGGTAGTGAAGGGTAGAGTATAAATCCAATGCTTCTGCTTCTGCCTCTTCCCTGGATTGTTTGTGGAGGCTTGTGGAGCCTTGGCAACTCCATAGAATGTTTGACAATATCTCCTTTTTAGAAATGGGATTCATCAATAACTACTGTAATACTTGGTCAACTGAAAGATGAACAAATTAATCTTGGTGGCCAATGTTTGATAATTTTTTCCATCCAGTTCAGACTCAAAGTCATTAATGGGAACCAAAATTTTGATAGCAAAGGAGATTTCACCTACATCTCAGAAAGAAGTTGTTGTATTATTGATTAGATTTTGGTTTCCTTTAACATTACAGATTTGAGTTCTACAAATTTCTTTGGGCTACCTCTATGATATAGATCATGCCCCTTTGCTCCTAGAATTAAGGTTAGGGAATCCAAATCCATCCTCTGGGAGCACCCATGTGGGAAATAATTTGAGTTCTAATATTACTCACTATAAAGCTAGGAAATTCTCCCCAAGAGTGCAGCAGATTGACCTAGTTCTGAAGTCCCCAATTTTAGGAGACCTAAGAGAAACATTTATAAAGGGACCTCCAGAGAAGGTCATTCATTCTTATGAACAACTTATATCTCTTTTGGGTATCTTTTGTAAGACTAGGAAACCAAAGAAAAAACTCAAACTAGCCCCCCTTTGGTTCAACCCTGTTTGCTGCAGTTTAAAGAAAGCTAAAGTATTTAACCAAGTATTGAAGACTGAATACTCAGAAATTTCTGTTGCTTTTTTTGCTTACAAAAACAATTTTGCCAATATGTCCGTAAAAGGAAAAAAACTTTATTCCATTCTATCTTGGTGGAAACTGTTTTGTGCCTCATGCCTTCATGATAGTAAAACATTCTGGCAAGTGGCAAACACAAGGAATAAATCTTTCACAAGAGAGAAAATCCCATCTATTCCGATGAATCTTTGGGAATTACACCACCACCCTTTTAAATGAGGAAGAACCTTTTACTGCATTCCCCCTACCCCCAAATATCTCTAAGTGGTCACCAGTTGAAATGGAGGACGTTTTCACATTATTAAAAGGAATAAAGCCTGGCAAGGCCCCTGGCCCTGACTTAATGCCCCTGCAACTCTTTAAGAATTTATTTATTTATTTAGATTTATATACTGCCTTCCCTGCAAAGCAGGCTCAGGGCAGGTTCTATCAGATATAGTAAACAACACCTGCAACTAAAGCTCCAGATTTCTCAATTCTAGGCCCTGAGAAAATCAGCTTTAAAAAGTGTTCATCGACATTACATCATGCATTTGTGCTCTTTTTTTCTAGCTGATAAATATACATCATATCCTAAGGAGAATTTCTTAACCACTTTTATGCACTTCAGGGCAGCCTTTGACAACATCTCATGCACAAGGCTTTGGACCAAATTAGACAAGCTAGAAATTCCTGAACAATTAGTACATCTGATGATGTCTTTACATTGTTCAGCTACCATGAGAATAAGATGTCCAACAACTAGCCTTTCAAACCTAGTCCTTGTCACAAAAGGTGTTCGACAGGGTTGTATTTTGACACCAAATTTATTTAATCTGTATTTATATGACCTCTCAAATAAAGCTAATAATTTTCATGTCATCCTATTCCACTTTTACTTTATGCAGAGCTAATAATTCTCATGTCTGTCTGCTCATCCTATTCCACTTTTACTTTATGCAGACGATGCCTCTCTTCTTTCTCATTTGAGGGTGGGATTAAGAGGTCTTCTCCAAGCATTTGTTTCTTATTGCCACAATAATCTGCTTCCCATTAACTACACCAAATCCAACATAATGTGTTTCCAGAAATACCCATCACGGGGAAAAACTGACTTCTTTTGGGAGACTGAGGCCCCGGTCACACGGGCCAGATAACGTGGGGGGAGCGTGGCTGTTCGCCTCAGAGCATGGTAGCCCGATCACACGGTCCCCCGAGCTGACGATCACACAGCGATGCTGGAGCATGGCAAAGAAGTGGTGCGGCAAGCATTTCGTGTTTGTCCGCATGCACAGTTCCGCGGAGCATCACTGCTTTCAGTTACGTGTTTGTGCACATGCAGTTACAAAAAACATCCAATTTGCGACAGGACGTGGATGGGTGCCGGATGCCACGGGATACTAGTGCTCCCACAATCAGATGCGTGCCCCTGCCCCACGTTTTCCGGATACTAGTGCACTTTTCGCTGTACTTTTTTACTGTGCATCTTCGGCGGGAGGCCACAGGTGTGCTACAGGGGTGCGCTACGCTTCCCAGATGTTGCAGTGTGATCGCACACCGAAAATCCACCTGACATTAGTGTCTTTAGCGCGGCAACTTCTCCATGTGAACGGGGCCTGAGTACCCCTTCATTTCCAGCACTTCCAGATTATGTTAAATTTTTAACAATTCCAATTTATCAAAGACTTTTCTTCTTGGCTTCACACAATAGTCTTCCCCTTAACTAATTATTCAGTAGATTCTCAGGTAGCCCAATCAAACAGAGGGCATGCCCATGAAGAGCCTTCGAGATGGAATCACTCACTCATATTTTATTAAGTTGTGATTTATATTTCTCAATAAAATCTGTTTTTATTTCTCCATTAATACCACACTTTCCTGTATGTTATGATGATTACCATCTAATATATCTGCTGTCTGGTAAAGATAAGGATATCCTCCTCTCCGTAGTCCATTATCTAATTTCAGCCTTGAAGGTCCATCAAAAGACATAACTAATTTTCAACTAGATGCTCATATGCATACTCTTTTGGCAGTGGAACTGAATTGAGATTTAAAAATTATAGTGAGGCAAAATATTCACATAGATTTTGGAAGAATCGTCTATAAGCAGGAAGCCTAGGAATACAGAAACTTTGTATGCTTTCTGGGTATATGTAGTGTTTCGGGGGGGGGGATAACAGCTAATGCTGCTAAAACCCTACCAACAATTAACAATGAATTCCTTATCCTCAATGTTTCTCCACAAACTGTTCCATATGGCATGGATGGGAAAGATAAAAAGGTCCCCCTCCTGCGTTATACTGTCCAGGTTTGGAACAAGATAAGCAGCTTCTGATTCACCTGCAATGCAATCCTATTCAGGTTTGACTTCTGCTGGAGTAACTCTGCACAAGATGGCATTGCTAGTCCTGTTCCTTACCCGTCAGGGCAGCTATGCTAAAGAGCTTAGCTCTGAGGAAAGGAGAAAAAGTTCAGGGTTTTTCAGTTTAAAAAAGAACAAGAGAACATCATAAAAGTATGTAAAATTATATATAGTATGGAGAAAGTGTACAGAAATAACTTTTTCCCCCCTTCCCAAATCCTGGAACTTGGGGGTACCCAAGAAAATTGATGGATAGTAAATTCTGGACAGACCCCCTCCCCCCACTACCTATTCAATACAATGCTTAATTAGCCAGGATGTGGTGATGCTCTCTAGCTTTAAATGGTTTTAATGGGGGATTAGTCAACTCATCCTAACTGCATTGATTCCCTGTAGGGTTCCCTAATTTCACCCAACTTTTCATGTATGGTCCCAAGGATAATACTGGGTTTTTGCAAAACTACCTTAAAATACTGAGTGGATCACATGCTGTTTCCAGTGTTCCCCTTCTCCTGGTCATGCTCTTGTTCCTATCCTGCCATCGGAGCCTTCTTTCTGAGCATCCTTCTTAAACTTCTTTATGTTATATGTTTTTCAGCTAAAGCTTTTCATTATTATGACTGCTCGTACGTTTAATCCCTTGTAAAATTTGCCAACTGTCAAGCTAACTTGAGTTACACAAAAAACAAATCATCAGTTTGATGGCTACATGAAAGAGAATATATTTGTTCCCTCTAGATTGCCGAAGTGGATCCCCCTCTCCCTGTTATTCACTTTTAAGGAAAATGTTGACTTTTGTAGTTAACTTTTTGTTTCAGAACACTGACCTGCTTATCCTTTGCTGCATTCAACTCTTGTCACGTGTCTCACTGAGCTTATGGCAATCCCCCCCTGCTCTTTGCGAATGCAATTTGAACAGTAACATTCCTAGGCTGAAAGGCTGTGTGTTGATCTGATTTCTCCTTTGGAAGATTTGCAGCATCTGTGGACAGGGCACATTTTTCTGACATCGGCCTGTTTCCAAAGGGTTTAAGAGACCAGTATTAGATCGAAGAGCCTTAAAGTGTAATTTAGCAGGATCAGGCTAGATATTTGCAAAAATCTGGAACAGTCTATGCAGCTTTTCTCTTTGAATCACAGACATTTTTTTCTGTCGAATAAGGGGTAAAGCATTTGTACCTATAGAAGTATATTTGTAGTACACTAATGTGCTTAATATAAATGTATATATGTGTGGACTTGTAAATTAATATGGATTGTATGCTCTCAACAAGTAAGTTTTCATTCAAATATGGTAGAGAATAAGAAACAAGCTAATTCAATTTCAACTTCTCCAAGCAGATTTCTAGCTGTAATTGATGCTTACTCCTCAGGTATTGAAATTGTTCAGGTATGTCCACATGATATACAGTGCACTCTTAAGCAAAGTTACACCCTTCTAAGGCTGCAATCACAGACGCCTTTAGATCCAACATAGGTGCGAATGCCTGATGGATCTAAAGGGAGCGATCAGACAGCAACATCTGGGAAGCATCACGCAGTCGTTGGCAACCCGCGCTGCTCCACCGCAGAAGTGGAGTTAAAAAGACACCAGGGAAAATCCAGTAGTAAATGGGTTCTGATGGGCCATGGATGGACTTTCCCCTGTCTGATCGCTCAAGCACACTCTCAAGCCATTAGGATGGTCTGATCGGGCTCGGTGCCATTCCCCCCCCTCTTTACAGTATGTGCATCATCGCATACTCAGTAAGGGGCCCTCAATGTGGAGGTGTGATTCCTTGTTTATGTGCAAAAAAAAAAAAAAAGACTCACCCACGGCTGCGTCTGATCACACAGTCAAGGTCTGTGCCTGCAGCTACAAAGGGAGGTGTGACCTTGCAACTGCGTGTCAGATTCCTCCGAATAGCCTCACTTCCCCTCTGCTTCAACTGGTGTGTGTGACCACAGCCTAAATCCATTAAAGTAACTCTGATTAGGATTAGGATTGCACTGCTAGAGCCCTGAAATGTGGTATGTGCGTAGTCCAAAGCTAGGGGGGAAATCTGAAAACTTTGAATCTCAGAGTAGGAAGGGGCCGCCTGCTCAGTGCAGGATCAGTCTAAAGCATCCCTGACAAGTGTTCATCCAGCCACTGGCACAAGGATACCCATGAGGGGGAGTTCACCTCCTCCCTACCGAGTTGATTCCTCTGCTGAACTACTCTTACTGTAAAATAGTTTTTCCTAATATCCAGCTGGTACTTTTCTGCCCATAATTTAAACCCATCATTGCAAGTCTTGTCCTAGCCAGCATGGTGTAGTGGTTAAAAGAGGTGGACTCTAATCTGGAGAACTGTGTTTGATTCCCCACTTCTCCATGTGTAAGCCTCCTTTTGCCAGTCACAGTTCTCCTAGAACTCTCTCAGCCCCAGCTACCACACAAGGTGTAGCTGCTTTTAGACTTCTTAGGGTAGAGAAAAGTCAGGTATAAAAACCAATTCTTCATCTGCTGCTGCTGCCGCTGCTGCCAATATGAACAGTTCCCTGCCCTCCTCTAAGTGACAGCCTGTCAAATGCTTAAAGAGAGCAACATGCCCACATCTGTACTTTTCTCTCTGAAAAAGGAAGAGTACCCTCAAATGTCTAAGGCATTTCCAGACGCCACCCCCACAAAAGTCAAAGTGTTGTTCCTTCAAAATGGGGAACGTGAAGGGTACCTCAAAAGAATTAACGTACTTCTACACAAAAAAGCCCAAATTAAAAATGTAAATCCAAATGATAGTGCTTGTACACAAATCGAGTGTACAGAACAATTTTATGGAAATATCTGTCACTTGATTACTTTGAAATTAACTGTCTTCCCAAAATAGGAATGTTCTCCTTTTACTTCCCTCTTCTCAGCCTCCCACGTAAACAGCAGCTTCATTTTGTGCTTTCATACTTGCTGTATCACCTACCTCAAGTTAATGCTTACGTTTTCAGGTGTTGGCACCCACAAACTTAAGGATGCCAGATTTCCAACAAAATGGCTGACACTGCTGTTTCCCACCCTTTCAGTACTGTAACCACTGCAACACCAGAGACGAACTGCCAAATGTAAGATATGAACTAAACACAGTTCTTGTTTCTGGTGTTTTCACAGAGTAGAAAAGAGGGTGGGAAAGGACTACTGCCTTCCTCTCAGCCAGAGAATATTTTGAAGTAATAGAAATGAGTAGAAAAGTACTTCAACAAATCAAAGTTTCCATTGCTATATAAGATGAGAGTTGTTTTGTGTCGCTTATTCAAAACCTGGGTTTTGTGAAGTACTGAAGTATGTGAATCTATTAGTTTAACACCATTGGTCTATGTAATCCAGTATTGTCATTTGCTATATTCTGGGTTTTGTGTGGAAAAAAATGCCTTTTTAGCACCTGCTACCTGAAATCCCTCATGATGCCAGGGTTTGAGTCTGGGAAAGTAAGTATTCTCCCATTGAATTATCTTCCTTCCATATAGGGGATGTATTCAAACTAGTGTTCCTCAGTTTGCTGATTTGCTGTGGAGCTGTTGTACTTCTACAAGGATATAAGGTAGTGGTGGTGGACTAGAAGAGCAAATGGTCATGTCTGTTTAAAACAAGACAGTTGCATTTCAAGTTCAAAAATTTTATTTTGACTGGTATGCATTAGTTTTGGTTTGGATAAAATACTACAAAGTGGCCATCCCGGGGCTTCAAACTGCTATGGATAAATATTATTTCTATATAATTTTATTTAAATTATAAAGCCCTTCATCATTTGTGTTTTTCCCCCCTGTATTAGCCCCACAGTTACTTTGTTTGTAAATTAAAATATGGGAAATGATGCAGGCATATTAATGCATGGAGAGTAGTAATCTTAATTCATTATTCACTGGAAATTATTAGCATTGGAGTGTTTTTCACTGGTAAAATTTCTACTTGACTGCTCTTTCCATCTTACAAAACAAGCAAATCCAGTGCCATAATTATTATAATTATTTTTCACCTTGTTCCATTATCACCTTGTACTAACTGGCACTCTCTTCAGCCAGCATTTTCATTTGTTTTATTAGTCAGTCTCGCCAGTAAAATCTACTTTGTTGTAAATGTGCAGTTCAGTGCAATTCCTAATAACACAGTGTTGTAATTGCCTAATCAATAATGATCATAGGAGTCAGAGATAATATTTGTAACAGTTATTGTTTTGTCAGAGATTGACACATGGCCCAGCATGTAAGAGAAGACTAAGAATAATGTTTATTATTTTTATAGCTTTAAAAACCAAAGTGCTGCTTTGAAAGATACAAAATTGGTAATGATTTGTAAACTAATAAATAGAAAAGCATTTTGGGGAATGTTCTTGTAATTATTTCTAGTAGAATAGATGTTTTGAACAAAGAGCCTATCTTAAGCAGATTAACTCCGAAGTAAATCCTACTGAGTTTGTGGTACTTTGGTCTACCGTATGAAGGGTCCCTGTTTCTGCAGTTGCTCCCCCACCAGTCCAAGAATGTATAAACACTTCTGGCCCCAGCAGCGTTGCTGATAAGAGAACATAAGAACATAAGAGACGCCAATGTTGGATCAGGCCAAAGGTCCATCCAGTTCAACACTCTGTCACACAGTGGCCAAAAATACCAGTTGGCAAGGTCCACCAGTGGTGCCAGGACATTAGAAGCCCTCCCACTGTTGAGCCCTCCTAGCACCAAGAAAACAGAGCATCACTTGCCTCAATGTCCCTATCTATACCTTGTGGTTAATAGCCACTGATGGACCTCTGCTCCATATGCTTACCTAACTCCCTTTTGAAGTTGTCCATGCTTGTAGCCACCACAAGTTCCTGTGGCAGTGAATTCCATGTGTTAATTACTCTTTGGGTGAACAAGTACTTCCCTTTATCTGTTCTAACCCGACTGCTCAGCAATTTCATGGAGTGCCCACAAGTTCTTGTATTGTGAGAAATGGAGAAAAGTACCTCTTTCTCTACCTGCTCTTTCCCATGCATAATCTTATAAACCTCAATCATGTTACCCCTCAGTTGTCGTTTCTCCAAGCTAAAGAGTCCTAAGTGCTTTAACCTTTCCTCATAGGGAAAGTGTTCCAACCCTTTTATCATTCGAGTTGCCCTTTTCTGCACTTTTCCCAAAGCTATAATATCCTTTTTAAGTTATGGTGACCAGAACTGCACACAGTATTCCAAATGAGGTCGTACCATTGATTTATATAGGGGCATTATGATATTGGCGGATCTGTTTTCAATACCCTTCCATTAATCCCCAGCATAGCATTGGCCTTTTTTATTGCAGTCACACACTGTCTCGACATTCTCAGTGAGTTATCTACTACAACTCCAAGATTTCTCTCTTGGTCAGTCTCTGCCAGTTCAGACCCCATCAATGTGTATTTATATTTAGGATTTTTGGCTCCAATGTGCATCACCTTGCACTTGGCCACATTGAACCCCATTTGCCATGTTGACGCCCACTCGCCCATCCTTGACAGATCCCCTTGGAGTGCCTCACAATCCTCACTGGTTTTCACCACCCTGAACAACTTTGTATCATCCGCAAATTTAGCCACTTCACTGCTTACTCCCAACTCCAAATCATTAATGAACAAGTTAAAAAGCAGTGGACCAAGTACTGATCCCTGCGGTACCCCACTGCTTACCACCCTCCACTGAGAAAATTGCCCACCTACACTCACTCTCTGTTTTCTATGAACTAGCCAGTTTTTGATCCATAAAAGAACTTGTCCTTCTATCCCATGATTTTTGAGCTTACTTAGGAGCCTTTGATGAGGAACTTTATCAAAAGCTTTCTGGAAGTCAAGGTAAATAATATCTATTGGATCCCCCTTGTCCACATGTTTGTTCACCCCCTCAAAGAACACTAACAGGTTAGTGAGACAAGATCTTCCCTTACAGAAACCGTGCTGAGTCTGCCTCAATAGGTTTTGTTCATCCATGTGCCTACTAATTCTTTCCTTAATAATGGTTTCCACCAATTTACCCGGAATCGACGTCAGACTGACTGGCCTGTAATTTCCCGGATCTCCTCTGGAACCCTTTTTAAAGATGGGAGTGACATTAGCTACCTTCCAATCCTCAGGAATGGAGGCAGATTTTAAGGAAAGATTACATATCTTTGTCAGGAGATCTACAAGTTCAAACTCAATAACATTATGTTCACTGTTCCCAAGCGGTGCAATCACTTTTACATCTCTCACCAGGTCTTGAGTGTTACATAGGACCAAATCAAGGATCGCCTCCCCACGGGTAGGTTCCGTGACCTTGCATGATGTGATTGCATTGCTGAACCATAATTAAGTTGGTCAGTATGGTATTAGTGATTCTGCTTTTCATGTTCCTGGGGAAATGAGAAGTTGGAAATCTCCCCTTCTTTTTTCTTTTTCTTTTGGTTTATGGTTCTCTTTTTAACATGTCTGTAGGATTTTTGTTGCTGTTGCTCATTTGTAACCCATAGGTCCATTTGGGGATAAAAGGGGCAGGGTATAAATGGTTTTTAATCACCCAGTAAGGCAGGGGTCCCCAACCCCTTTGAGCTTGTGGGCAACTTTGGAATTCTGACACAGGATGGTAGGTGCCACCACAAAACAGCTGCCACAGGTAGTGAAGCCAACCACAAAATGACTGCCACAGGAGGTGTAACCACACACATAGAAGAGACCCAAGTACAGGGGAGAAGGGGTGTAATCTGAAAAATACACTGAGGAATAGGAGTGAGAGAGAATTAAACCAACACTTGTAGTGGTAGCCGCCACTGAAACAATGTTATTTCAGTCTGCCCAGCCGATCAAATCTCCAGTGGCCAATCAGAAGCCCTGCTGGACAAGTGTCTCATCTGGCCTCACCCACTTTCTAATAACACCTGGTGGGCACTGGGAAAGGTGTTGAGAGGTGCCTTGGTGCCCACAGGAAGCACCAAGAAGAGGTCAGCATCATTTTATAAAGAGATAGGTAGAGATGGGTATTTGGATCTGCATACTAGTGGAAATAGCAACTGTGTCAAGGAATCCGTGAGCTGATCCTGTGGGTTCCCAGGGCAGTTGCATGCAAATAACCAGACTGAAAATAATATATATATATATATATGTAATTTATTATAAAGACAGTTTAATGAAGATGTAGCCAACAAATTACCATAGATCAAACCGCAAACAAAACAAAAAAGCTAGCTTTATCTACCTAACACTGTCCAGGAGTTATGTAAGGCAACACAAACCTACATCCAAATGAAGGCCTCTAATAAACGGTTTCAGCAATTGCAAAGCATATAAATAGACCTGCAGTTCACGAACACCTCCATTGGCTAACCTCTGGAGTCATATAGCAGTTATAGTTTTTGGCCTGCCAAGTCAGGTGTAGATGACATCCAATCACAACACATCTTCAGGACTGAAAAGTATGCAGACGGAGAGTGATTCAGCAAAGCATACTTTATTCAGTCAGGAACAAGACACTTTGGCCGGCTCGCAGGCCAGCTTATATTCCCTCAGAACCCACCATCACAACACACACCCGACTTCCCGATTGGCTATTTACAGTAACTGAGAGGCCTATTGGCCTCACGGTCTGGGACCTAGTCCCCTGATAGGGCCAGCTAGGATCCTCCAGGCCCATTGTCTTTAGGCGCGAAGCTTGAGGTTTTGTCCCTGGGCAAGTCCGGACATGCCCGGCCTTGTCAGGGCTGAATACACTACAAGGACAAAGCTCTGGAAAATTACATCATTCCCCCTGGTCTTCCCCCCTCCCATCACTGAAGACATGCTCTCATGGGAAGATAATTGTCCACTTCCACTCTGACCTTGAAGATGATAAGGTAACAGGCAGGCTGAGAAACTAATTAGTATCACCTGCAAGGAAGGCCAGGCTTGTTATTAAACACATTAACCTTTGAGGGAAGGCAAGAAGGCAGTTTGCCTTACAAACTGTGTTGTAAAGGTATGTATACAAAGTCCAAAGAGCCTTACTTCCTAGCAAGTATTCTTAAAACTGCAGCCAGAATCTTAATCCATTCTTTGTTCACTGAGATGACTTCTGTTCAAATTGATGCCATGCACTGCTTATTCAGAAGCAGGACTTCTGAGAGAACGAAGGGTACAAAATTCCACTAGTCACCCAGGGCTCCCAGGGAGATGGGCAGGGTACCCTTAGGGGATAGGAACACCATGTTCAAACATCCTTTATGTTCTTTTGAGTGTTAAGGGAGGCCCAGAGGAAATCTTTGTCTAAGGACCCACATTGCCTATCGCCAGCCCTGTTCAGAAATGAGTCTGTCTGTGTTGAATGGGTATTACTTCTTTAGCTGCAATCCAGTGCGCACATCTGTCTCCTCCCTCCTATTTTCTTGGACAAAATCTTCCTCTTACCCCTCTTGTCAAGGATAATAGGAACTATAAAGAGGACAATTTCAATCAGGGAAGTGGTGCTGAAGAAGGAATTAGAACCGTGGCCCTGATCCGATTCAATTAGGACTGCAGCCAGGCCACATGATTCTATGCATGCTTACCCAGAAGTAAGTTTTACTGTGTTCAGTGGGGTTTACTCCTTAACCTGTACACTTTTGCACAGTTACTGACTACAAAGGTGATTATCTGTCTACTGAGCACCCACTGCATGCATCTGACAAAGTAGACTCCATGAAAGCTGTGTTACAATAAAAAACTTTAAAGTCCAGTGGATCTTTAAGACCAGCAAATTTTTATTAAGGTATACGTTTTCATGCGCATGTACACTTCTTCAGATATAGTATCTGCCCAGATACATTTCAGATACAGTATCTGCTACAGATACACACTGTATCTGAAGAAGTGTGCATACAGGTGAAAGCTTATACCTTGAATAAAATGTATTTGTCTTAAAGGTGCCACTGAACTCAAACTTTGTTCTGCTGCTTCAGACCAATACAGCTATCCTCCTGAACCTAACAATAAAAACCTGTTAGTCTTTCATGTTCCATAAGGTTACTCCTTGTTTTGACTAGGAAAAGCATTATGTTGAAATAAATGAGACTTATTAGTAAGCATGCAGGGGAGTAAACTGTTTAAGCAAACCGCTTCTCTTTTCAATCCTGAAATCCCAAAGTCCTCTTTTAGATTTGCTGTGTAAATAACTTGGCTTATTTTTAGGGGAGAAACAGGTTTGCCTTTCGTTCAGCCCCGTCTCTGATTTCTTCCAACATTTACATATTCACCCGTTGCTTGTTTCTGATAAATTTTCAACAGTTGCTTGGTTGCTACGCTATTGCATAATGAAACTTTAATTCAAATACACTTCCCGTCTTCATAAAAGCTTGATACGCCAGCTTCCACTGACATCTCCCTGGCGGGATTAAGGGATGTTGAAGATTCAGCAAGACAGAGGGGGTGAAAATGTAACATCTGACAACCAAAGGTTTGATGTAAGGATCCAGAGGCCTACAAGGACATTTCAACATCATTTCAGTGAATAAATTTGCTCTCTTAGATCCATGTGGCATAAGTCAGGGAGCCTGTTTTTGAGAGGATCTCTGCATTGTGTGGCACTGGGAAGAATGCTGATTGCATGCTTGCTGTGTGATCCCTTGTGAGATTGTCTCTGTGTGCATGCGTGTGGGTTTAAAGCAGGGGATTTTTACTGTCAGAAAACATTAGACAAAACTTAGGGAAAAACATCTGAAGTCAGTATGCTTAGCTGGGTTCCATCAGTATACTTACGTCTGACAAATTGTAAGTGAATGGTTCCTTGCATCCCTCTTTAACATGGCTTGTTATTTCTGATCTGTTTATCGTTTCCACAAGAATGGCCTTTCCAGTGCTCAAATTATGGTAGGGAGGATAATGAACACTTCAAGTCCTACCAATGACTCCCCTCAATTGTAGCCCCTCCTGGTCCTTCTAAGGTACACTCTCTCAGCTCTGTTTGTACAGGATGTTGTACACATCATTCCTATAGAATACTTAGGGAATGTGTAGCGGGAATTCTGAGAGATAGACCACCAGAGAATCAGAAAGGAGAGTCAACAGTTATTTATTTGGTGCCTGGTACAGCCAAGCACCGAGAGGTACTTTTGAACAGGGCTGCACACCAAATGAAGGTGGAGTCAGGTTTATATAGTTACAGAGTGCAAAAAAAAATCATTTTCCTTGTCATTTCTTAGCAGAAAGTTTATTAGAAATCATTGGCAGCGTCTTTTGAGCATTCTGTACTTTTCAAGACCATAGGGTTGCCAAGTCCATCTTCCACCCCCAGCAGGGGACTTTGGGAGTGTTCCTGGAGGGGGCGGGGCATCCCCGACGTGATTGGGGACGTCCACGCCCCCCCCGCACGCCGGATCTCCAGAAACGGCAGTTCCCTGCACTTAAAGGAGCCGGTGTTTCCACTTTAAGAGCAAGAGCGGGTGTTTCCCCTTTAAGAGCAGCTGTGTTTCCCTTTTAAATGCACTGAAGCTGGCATTTCCCTGCGAGCCTGATCTCAAGCGGAGATCAGGTTTGGGAGGAAACACAGGCTTGGGAGGAAACACGGGTTCCACACACTTAAAAGGAGAGCGAGAGAGGTGGCTGTGGGTGTTGGGGCTTCCCCTGCTGGCCATCTGGCCAGCGGCGGGTAGAAACACCCCCCCCCAAAACGGGGGACCCCTGGTAAATCGGGGGGGTTGGCAACCCTACAAGACCACAACATTCTTGGCTGACCACACATCTAGCTTGTGGGAAGGCCGAAGCTTTCCTGTTTATCAACAGGTGTTAACTGTCTGATTACAGAAATAAAGGCAAAGTTAACATCTCCCTTAGTAACGGGCCCTAGCAACGCCTAATATGGTCATGCCTGAGCCCAAACGTCTATGTCCTTGTATCTAAAGCAATGTGTTGCCTGCATTTCTTAATGGCCTTATAATGCTGCAAAATTGCACTTAAATGCTTTAAATGACTCTGAAGAGTCACACATGACTTTGGGTTGGGAAATGATATTACATTCAGAAGCATTACTTTTAGAGGAAGTGGACACATTGTTAGATTTGAAAGCAGGCCCGAAAGACAGAACTATGAGCTGTGCTTGAATTTCTTTTCAAGTGGTGGAACATCTCTACGTTTTACAAAAAAAAAGATGCTAAAATGCAAGGAAGCTGCTTAGAAAAGCAGTAGAGACAGGTACTGGGATCATCTTGATGCAAGTTTATGAGAGCATTTTTCCAGCAGTCAGGAAAATACAGTTAGGTCCTTCTCAAGGTCCAAATCTTTCACTCCCACTTACCTGCCCTGAAATGAGACTTCTCAACCTACCCTTGGCCAATGAAATCTCTGCACTTGTCTGTCTTCATACTGTGACTAAACATAATTCACCAGGCCCACCTTTCCTTCTGGACCGGAGCCTGTAGGCCTACCTCCTTTAATTCCAGAAGGGAATGTCAGGAATTTGCTCATTGCTTTCATTCTTCATTTTGAATCTTCACAAAACAAATAGATGTTATGCCAGTGACATGACATCACTTCCAGGTATTTACCAGAAGTGAGACCCTGGCACCATTTTAAAACCCTTTTTCCTCCTTCCAACCCACTTGGGTCTGGTGGGCATTGGAGAGGGAGACCCAGTCTCCCTCGGACCAGGGAGAGTCTCTGTCTCTCAGTCTGACCTACCTCACACAGTTATTCTGAGGGTAAAACAAAGGAACAGAGAACCGTGAATGTTGTACTGAGGCTCTCGGTGGAAGGTTGGTATAAAAGTATAATAGATATTTAAATTATGTATGGTAGGGCTTGTTTGTTTGGAAGAGAGGGAGAAACTGTACAAAACATTTTGAGGCCTGTGAAGCAAAGTCCAAGTGATGCTATCCATATTCTTTGAAAGGTCCCCCAAGATTTGCCCTCTCCGGTGGGTGCCTCATTGCCTAATGGCAAGACTAC
Organism: Gekko japonicus; assembly: GCF_001447785.1. Lineage (NCBI taxonomy): Eukaryota > Metazoa > Chordata > Lepidosauria > Squamata > Gekkonidae > Gekko > Gekko japonicus. The sequence goes on from NW_015163166.1 coordinate 98,337, forward strand.
CACTGTGGTAATGTGAGACTTGCATATTGTGGCTCAGTTGCCATTTTTATTCAAAGGGTTTAATCCATTATGAAGGCGAGATTAGAGAATGCAGTTGTTTTCCTAAAACATAAGAATGGCATATCCTTCAACTGATCATGGGGAAAAATAAGTGTAACAGCTACAACCATCCTTCATTGACTGAACTGTTTGATGTCTGTGTAATACATCCTTGTTTTGATGCATGTTTTCAGAATGTTTGAATGATTGACCACATATCACTTGTAGTGGAAAATAATCTTAGAAATATCTGATGAAATCTATCATTCCTTGCAGCATCATTGCAATGCCATTTATTTGTTGTCTCTGGCCAGCAAGCTTTAGGAATGCTTCCTTAAAGGGTGGGGGGTGTCTTAATGGGTCCATGCAGTGTTGCCTTTAAAAAATGAAAGTGGATTTGTGAATCAGGACTGTATTGGTTGCTTAAGAAAAATTGGATAGGGTTGCCAGATCGGGGTTGGGAAATACCTGGGGATTTTGGGGGTGAAGCCTGGGGAGGGGAGGGACCTTAACAGGGTAGAATTCCATAAAGTCCACCTGCCAAAGCAGCCATTTTCTGCAGGTGAAGTGATCTCTATTACCTGGAGATTATTTGTAATAGTGGGAGATCTCCAGCCACCACCTATAGACTGTTTTACAAGAACTGGGACTCCCAGTGTAAACCAGTTAATAGAGGCCACCTACAGACTGGCAGTCCTAATGATCAGAGAAAGAACCTTCATAAAGTTGTTTCTTTTGCATGCATGTTGCTTTTTAGACTATAAATGGCCAACTTAGGCATGTACGGGCCGGCAAGCTACTAAAAGTTTCAAGCTATTAATTTTTGCTGAGTTATTTGCAAGGCTAAGTAATTGATTGCTGGGAAATTGTACAAATCCGTGTGATTCAGGAGCCCAGTCATCTTTCAAGGGAATACACTTGATGTAAGGTACATACCACAGAGGAAAACCATGAATTTCTCTCATTTCTTGGTATCAAGAACACTTCAGAACTTGGCTTTTAGAGGCTGCATTGGTAATGAGTAAAAAAACCACACACCAAAACCCTGCGTTCTGGCAGAATTTCTGAAGTAACATGGGCCTTCACAGGAGGGAATAAATATGGTATCTTAGGTTCAAACTATGTGTTATACAGGAGATGTGTGCCTAGATTTCTCATATTTTTATTACTGAAGTACAACTGAGGGAAGTTTCCAGTTTCTTCAAAGCACCTCAGGGTGTTTAGCTTTTTCACCAAGCCATTTGGCTGCTCAGGGCACCCCTTCCCCCAAATGCTGTCTCCTTGATCCCCCTGCCCTCTTGTAGGACAAAGAGTAGCTGAGGACACTTTCAGTAAGAGTAAACACCACCTCTCCTGTCCTGGATGGTCCAGGCTAGCCTGATCTTGTCAGATCTCAGAAGCTAAGCTGGGTCAGCCCTGGTTAGTATTTGGATGGGAGATTACCAAGGAAGACTAGGGACTCTATGCAGAGGCAGGCAATGGCAAACATCTCTGTTTATGGTTTGTCTTGAAAACCTTACAGGATAGTCAGAAGTCAGCTGTGATTTAATGGCGCCAAACACCACCTGCTGCTTTTCAAAGGAAATTTCAGCCTCCTCAGTGTTGTGGGCACTTTCTACCACCACCAAGTGTCAGGAAGTCAAGTCAGCCTCTCCTGCGTAAAGTAGTTTGGCAGGGCTCTTTTTGTAGCAGGGAGTCAGCCTCTCCTGCGTAAAGTAGTTTGTCCTGGAGGCAGGGCTCTTTTTGTAGCAGGAACTCCTTTGCATATTGGGCGATACACCCCTAACACGGCCAATCCTCCAAGAGCTTACAGAGCTCTTCTTACAGAGGCTACTGTAAGCTCTTGGAGGATTGGCTACATCAGGGGTGTGTCGCCTAACATGCAGAGGAGTTCCTGCTAAAAAAAGAGCCCTGCCTGGAGGCATCATTGGTGTGGACACCAGCACTTGGGAGAGGACGTGAGACTGAAAGGTCTTATGATGCCAAAAGAATCCCACTTCTCACCAGCATACCCTTGACAACATACAGCTCTGGCCTCTACATTGGTATAGCATTATGACAGCATATCTCTGAATTACAATTGCATAAGGGCGTACTTATCCTAAACTATTTCCAGATGAAGTACCTGTATTTCACAAGCTGTAGGATTCATATTCTTTGTGCTAGATGTTGATATAGTGTGACAATAATTTGTGGGATAGTTATAGATATTTTTGAGAGAGGTTGTTGAAATTTCTTACTCCTAAGGCTCTGCTTAGGAAACTCATGTTACCATGGGGCATTTTTAAAACCAAGATGCCACCATTATGTCATTAAACACTATCAGGTCCCGGTCACACGGGCCGTAAAATGTGGGGAGGAAGCGTGGCAGTTTGGCCCGGAGCAAAATAACGTGCGGCCACCTGATCACAGGTCCTGTCGAGGTCCTGTGGGTAGGGGCGAGGTGGTGATCACACGATGATCCTGCAGCGCAGCAAAGAAGCGGTGTGGCGCGACCTCACCAACGGCATGCGCGATTCTGCGGAGCAACGGAACTTTTGCTTTCCTCTTCATGCGCATGCACTGTTGGGTGCTTGTGCACATCCTGTGGAGACTTGGGGGGGGACCTGTTTGCGATGGGACATGGGCGAGCACCAGGTACTACTTTTTAACTCCGCATCCTTCGGCGGGAAGCCTCGGGTTTGCCATGGGAGCTCTACGCTTCCCAGGTGTTGTGGTGTGATCGCGCCCGGAAAATCTGCCTGTCATCCATCTCAGTAGCGTGGCTAATGCTCCGTGTGACTGCAGCCTCAGTATGGCAGGGAGATAGGAGATTTCCTGAAGATTTTTTTTTTTAAGTGTCAGGAGACAAAACAAAATAGAGCAAAGACCCAGTAAGATGTCTGTGGTGAAGATGCACATTATGGCAGATCAGATCAATAAGTACACAAGAGCCAGTCCTTTGCTGTTTTCATTCCACTGCAGTGGAATGCAGAGGGTAAAGTGCTGCTTTACCCATATTAATGTCTTTTTGTTGTCTCTAAAAATGACTAAAACATCTATGTTCATTCTTGATCTTAATATTAAACAAAATATAGCAGACAGGATATGTCAAAAAGGGGGGAAAGAAACAACTGTGTGCATAATGAGAAGTGTACTTGTTTATTGCTTCCTATGGCCCTTGGTTTCTAGAAGGCTACATGATTTCTAAAAGTTATCTTCTGATTTTTTTATTCTGGTGCCTCAGAGCCATTTTGGATGTGATAAGGAGGGTGACAGAAAGAATTAATTTTCATGTGTTCCCCTCCACATTCTTCCATCTCATCTGAAATTGATCTTGTGAATCTTCCCACAGGGGGAAAATGTACAAGACTGATTTTGGACAAGATGAAAAAGAGTGGAACGGGACGCTGATGCCAGATGTTCATTGTGTTTCCCTTTCTCTTTTCATCTCTTCTGAAATGGGCCTCATATGGCCCTAAGGTGATATTTTGGGATTCTTCCTTTCCCCCCCTCCCAATAGCAATTCTCTCCAGAATACAGTGCTGTGGTCTGAGTTCCCCTTATCAGGGAACCGAACTGCATATTCTTCTTATCTATTTTTCATTTGTGTATCAGAAATTGGGTATGAGAGTATACGTTGGATACATAGTTGAATGCATATTGTTATTATATAAGTACTACTGATACAATACATAAACAAATACACATATAGTATGCATGGATAATTGTATATACATCCACAGAAAGTTCACAAATATGCAGAAGGAAGGAGAACATAACATTTAACTTTGCTAAATAACACGAAAGAGAACAAATTATATTTATCCAGCCCTAGCGATATTGGAGATTGTGTGCACCTAGGATCTGAGTGATATATGTATCTTAGAGCTGTAATTAAGTAATTCTCCCAAATTTTCAGCATGGTTCCCTAAAAAACTCTGAATATTCAAACATCTCCAACTGGTTTCAATAATTCCTGTTCAGTAGCGGACATGCAGTGATAATTAATATTTGATCATTCATATGCCGTGGCAGTTAACATCTGATGGTAATCAACCCTGACTGTTCCCTGGAAGGCCAAATAATGAAACTGAAGCTCAAATACTTTGGCCACCAAATGAGAAGAGAGAACTCACTGGAGAAGACCCTGATGCTGGGAAAGATTGAAGGTCAAAGAAGACGGGGACGGCAAAGGATGAGATGGTTAGACAGTGTCATAGATGCAACGAACATGAAATTGAGCAAACGTCAGAGGACAGCGGAAGACAGGAAGGCCTGGCGTGATCTGGTCCATGGGGTCGCGAAGAGTCGGACTCGACTGTGCGTCTGAACAACAATGCAATGGCAGTTAACATCTGATGGTAATCAAAAGGGGACATACAATCCTAGATACTATTTGGGAGCAATTTATGATACTTCATATCTGTCACCTCCCCAAATTAATCAGTAGAGACCATTGAGTCAGGTAAGCTGATATGACCCTATGATCCTGCTTTGCCCACTGCCACAATTCCAATACAAACACCAGAATGATTAAGACGTGATCTTATTTTTTTTTCAGCAACAACCTATTTTTCTGGCAATAGCCATTCTAGTAAGTGCTAATGCTGTATCTCTGAAAGGCCCTGCCATTATGTCCCTTGGCAACTGTGCCACCACTTATCAATCATAATGTTGCACACCAATTACATTCTCTCTGTTCCTCCATCAATCATGCATTCAAGGTACAAAGCAACACACAGTGAAAGCAGAAATGATAGAAGGGAAGAGTCTGCAATCGCCTCCCTTGCATTGGCCTTCAGTGGCCCAGTGGAGGGAAGCACCTGATGCCTGCAGTCATAATTTCCTGGTCTCCCTTCAAACAGGACTTGAAGCCCTGGCACCACTAATGCAGTCTAGAGCAACCACCTTTTCTACCAGGGAGATCCCTAGATATCTACAAGTGTCTGTGTGAGGACGATAAATATTTTACAAGATAGGGAAAAGGCGTAGAAGGAAAAATGCAATCGCCAGCAAGCTCTCAGTGGGTCGTATAGCTTACAGGTAGATAAAAAGGAGGCATAAGCTAGGAAACAGCCTATGCAGGTTCACGTTCACCAAGTGCCCTCCACATCGCAAAACCTACCTTTGTGGAGGTGGACATCCTGGAAAAAAAAAAGGAAGCTATTTGGATTTGATCTCAGGATACCCACATCAGAGAGCGACACTGTAATTGGAACAAGCAAACCTGGTTGTCTGAAAAGGATAGGTTAATTATTTACGTTGCTGTATCTGCTGCCTAACTCCTGAATTAGCAGTGATTGGAACAGAGTCTACAGTGATCATCTGTCTGTCACAGCTTTGATGTTTTGCAGATCTCTGTACCTATTTACTAAGGAACCAAAGAGAAGAAATGGATTGAGTTTACCATGTAAAATATAAATACCGGGTTCCTCATTCTGAATCAAAAGAAGCCTCCTTAATTATGTGAATGCATGACTGATGAAGGGAATATAAATAATATTCCATTAAAGGATTGAAGAGAATCAAGGTTTAGGTGTTGAAAATCATGCATATGTAAAATAGATGTCTATTTCAAGAAAATAACCTACATTTTTAAACCTATCAAAGTTCTTGTATTGTGAGAAACAGAGAAAAGTACCTCTTTCTCTACCTGCTCTATCCCATGCATAATCTTAAAAACCTCAATCATGTCACCCCTCAGTTGTCATTTCTCCAAGCTAAAAAGCCCTAAGCGCCTTAACCTTTCCTCTTAGGGAAAGTGTTCCGACCCTTTTATCATTCGAGTTATCCTTTTCTGCACTTTTTCCAAAGCTATAATATCCTTTTTAAGGTGTGCTGACCAGAATTACACACAGTATTCCAAATGAGGTCGCACCATTGATTTATATAGGGGCATTATGATATTGGCGGATCTGTTTTTTCAGTGAGTTATCTACTACGACTCCAAGATCTCTCTCTTGATCAGTCTCTGCCAGTTCAGACCCCATCAACGTGTATTTATATTTAGGATTTTTGGCTCCAATGTGCATCACCTTGCACTTGGCCACACTGAACCCCATTTGCCATGTTGACGCCCACTTGCCCATCTTTGACAGATCCCTTTGGAGTGCCTCACAATCCTCACTGGTTTTCACCACCCTGAACAACTTCGTATCATCCGCAAATTTAGCCACTTCACTGCTTACTCCCAACTCCAAATCATTAATGAACAAGTTAAAAAGCAGTGGACCAAGTACTGATCCCTGCGGTACCCCACTGCTTACCACCCTCCCAACTCACATCATTGGTATTTGGGTTTGTGTGTACACCAGACCCATAGTCAGAAAATGTTGGTTGGTGGGGCGGGGGTGGATGGGAAAATTAATTAGATTACCCAACAGCGTATGGGGTGGGGGTAGCAAAGGAGAGAGAGAGAACGCATGCCCCCCTCTTTTCCTCTCCACCCTGCTCCCCCCCATGGCGGGAAGGCTGGGAAAGGAAAGAGAAGCCGCCATGCTGCTTCTGGTCAATTTAAACCTAACAGCTAAACGTTGGGGAGTGAAACTGACTAGAAGCGGCATAGTGGCTTCCCTTTTCTTCCCCAGCCTCCCTGCCGCTGCGGAGGAGAAATGCACCAGGGGTGGGCGGTCTGGCATCCTCCTGGGGTGGGGCAGGGCTTGACCATGGTGGGTGTCCACCCCCAAATGCCCCGCCGTGGCTATGGGCCTGGAGTGCACCGAATAATAGTCTCAGAATTCGGTACCACCCAGTACGTGCTAAACCCTAGAAGAATCATACTACTTGCAGTTCATAGTGGATTTTCAGAAGCAGGGACATAAACAGGTACTCAGCTTTCTCATCTTCATGGATGCGCTGTAAGTGCTTTGTTTTAATGGGGTATAGAGGTATGCCTTGGCCTCAGTTGGATGAATAGATTGGTTAGAATGGCTATAGCAACTGGGGAAGTCTGCTGTTCAGATCTCACCTCATTCCTGAACCCAGAAATTGGCATTAGGCAAGCTGCTGACCCTCATTTCTGCAGTGTGGGGATTACTGAAATGAAGTATGTAAAGGGCTATAAATACCTGAAGTGCTATCTAATCAGCCCTGTGAAGCTGCTTTATGGGGGATGATTGCCAGTAAGACCATCTGGAAATGGATGGATGGATGGCCTGGAGTGGCCACACACAAGGTGGGTAGGAGTTGCCACTGCTATGAGCCAGTGACCACCACCTTCTGTGAAGTGGGCATGAGCCAGCGGACAACACCACATATGAGTTAGGTTGGAGTTCCCCCAAGTCTTCCTCCTTCCCTCCCTATTCCATTGGGGGGGGCTGGCTGGGGACAGGGCCATTTCCCAGTGTTCTTTTAGGCTCCCAATCTGACTCTGGCTTTAGGACAGTAATTCTGAGCAATGGCAAACGCAGAGGAGTGGGATCCACTTAGTATAGAATCTTGATATCAAAGCGCTGTGATGTTTGTTACAACCATATTACAATGTGCAAGGGGGCTATGATAACCTCTTGGTCCAAGTAGTTGTTCTGCTTCAGGCAGGTGCCTGCGTACACTGAGGTAACTCAGGCAGATAACAGGAGCTGGTTATCAGAGGCAGGAAGCCAGAGTTTAATGAACAGAGTCCGTAAATTGTACAAGAGTTGTCTAAGCAGGCCAAGGTCAAGGGTTTTTTTTTTCAAAAAGGAAGACCGATACAGCAGCAGCAGGTCAGTGTCTAAGGGAACATGTTGAAGCCATGCTGAATGGCTCCTCCCCCTTTTTTCACTTTGAGCCCTACATCATGCCTGCAACAGCTGCTTCATGTCTCCTCTGGTGATGTTTCTCCTTCCTCTGCAACTGATTGCTGTTGCTGAGCTCTGAGGCATGCTCACCTGCATCAGGATGTTGCACCTGTGCTGACATTGCTCTTGTGGACCTGGGAATCCTGTAGGAGACAAGGCAACTGGCTGACCCTGAACTGTCAACTCCGGGCAAGGGGATTAAACATGTACTTCATAGCCTCCTAACTGTGATTCCTTATCTGATTTCTGACTGCAGCTGGCTGGTGACTGATAGGCATGGAATCTAGCTGTTCTTCATCAAAACCAGTGAGGATTGTGAGGCACTCCAAAGGGATCTGTCAAGGATGGGCAAGTGGGCGTCAACATGGCAAATGGGGTTCAGTGTGGCCAAGTGCAAGGTGATGCACATTGGAGCCAAAAATCCTAAATATAAATACACATTGATGGGGTCTGAACTGGCAGAGACTGAGCAAGAGAGAGAGAGATCTTGGAGTGTAGACACTGAGAATGTCGAGACAGTGTGCGACTTCAATAAAAAAAGGCCAATGCTATGCTGGGGATTATTAGGAAGGGTATTGAAAAGAGATCCGCCAATATCATAATGCCCCTGTATAAATCAACAGTGCGACCTCATTTGGAATACTGTGTGCGGTTCTTGTCACCACACCTTAAAAAGGATATTATAGCTTTGGGAAAAGTGCAGAAAAGGGCAACTTTAATGATAAAAGGGTTGGAACACTTTCACTATAAGGAAAGGTTAATGCGCTTAGGGCTCTTTAGCTTGGAGAAACGACGACTGAGGGGTGACATGATTGAGGTTTATAAGATTATGCATGGGATAGAGCAGGTAGAGAAAGAGGTACTTTTCTCCCTTTCTCACAATACAAGAACTCGTGGGCACTCCATGAAATTGCTGAGCGGTCGGATTAGAACGGATAAAAGGAAGTCCTTCTTCAGCCAAAGAGTGATGAACACATGGAATTCACTGCCACAGGAAGTGATGGCGGCTACAAGCATGGACGGCTTCAAAAGGGAATTAGTCCAACGCAGGAGCAGGATGATAGAAACCAACAGGGAAAGGATATGTACACAGAGGTCACAGAAAACAGAATGGCAGCTTGCTGACAGCCTGATCCAACATTGGCGTCTCTTATGTTCTTATGTTATATTTATTTATTTTTGGATTTATATCCCGCCCTCCCCGAAGGCTCAGGGCGGCTGTTATGTTCTTATGTTCCTATCAGAGGAGTCAGAGCTGTCTCCAGGGTCTGGCTGTTCCACGACAGTAGTGGTTTTGTATGAGTGGCCCTCCTTGACTAGTATGTCAGCAAATGTCCAGGGCCAAAATTATGGATCTCTATTACTCTGTGAAAAGTAAATCCCACTTTGGAGGGGAGGGGGTGAAATCACAGCTGACTCCTTAGTTTTTTTGTGACAAGAGACACTCAGAGGTGGTTTGCCATTGCCTGCCTCTGCATAGCGACCCTCATGTTTCTTGGTGGTCTCCCATCCAAATACTAACCAGGGCCCACCCTGCTTAGCTTCCGCAATCTGCTGAGATCAGGTTAGCCTGAGCTATCCAGGTCAGGGCACATCCCACATATACAGTTGCAATGCAGATCAGAGCCCTGAGGGAACAGAAGAGGGATTGTAACCCTTCAGGCCTTGCTCTGTTTCACTGCACTACCCATGCTGCTATTAGCAGTTTGAAAAGGAAAAGATTTGTCCTTTTAAAACTTGCTTTTTCTACCTTTGCATCCAGAGTCCCTTCTTTGCAACACGCCTTCCACCTTCTGGCTGAGATATAAGGACTCCGGGATCTCCCATTGCTTACTTGTATATGATTAAGGCAGCCTTGACTCTTGAAAGCTTATACCTTGAAAATCTGACTGGTCTTTAAGGTGCTACTGGATTCGAATCTTGCTCAGCCTAACCTGGAGTTTCACTCACCCACCCAATTTCCCCCCACCGCCCTATTAAATACTAATGAGGGAGCACCAACATGGTTCCCCTACCAGCAGTGGGCAAATGGCAACCTTTCTGGGAGTCCAACACTCTAACTACTGTATCGCACGGGTTCTGCTCATGAGAAAACATATATTCAGCAGTCACAGCATCAGGAAGTGCATCAGTATCCGACTCTGTAATGGCTTCGCATGAATAAGATAAAGCTTTATCAATTCATAAAGTGGCATTTTTTTTAAACTAGGAAATCGTCCCATTTTCAGCATTCAAACAGGTGAACCATGGCCTTGTTGCTGTCGTTACTGTGCATATCTGACTTTGTCCTGTTGACTCTTGGAGACCACAGGGAAGTTATTAGCAGAATGCTTCCAACATCCTATTAAAAATGATAATGCAGTCCCCTTGGCAAAAAGAAGGGTATGGCTGTGGGTAAAGGTTAAGCTTATTACCTGCAATATGCCTGTTCTTCAGCTGTTTGCTTCTGCTGAGCAAACATAATGAGTGATCTGGCATTTGGCTTGTGTCAAACAGGAGAAAGAAAGAACAAAAATATTTTTGCACATCTAATGCTACTAATTCAGTAATGAAATATTTCTTCTGCCTCTGAATTGAGTCTTTGGCATGACATATGTGACTTGATGTATTTAGCAAGTAAGAAGGGAACTTGGTAGTTTTCTTCTTTTATACATATATTCTGTTTTCAATAATAAAACCAAATGTGATTTATTTCTTTGGAGCTGTTATTTACTGTCTCAATAAAGTCCTCCAGGAAAACATAGGGGGAGAATAAACTGAAGCAACAGCATAAATATTACATGTTGTTATGATAAAAATATTAAATGAAGATGCACAGGAGATAGCCAAAGGCTGAAGGAACTTTATATCAGTCAAAACAAGGTTCCCTCCCTATTCTTTAACTTGGAATCCAATCTAGCTACAAACTATATTGTAATTTGGGGGTTTATTTTGAGAATTTCTTAGCAGCAAGGCCACTTCCAACTGCTGTAGACACCAAAACCAAGAATTACTAAATTACTGGATTACTGAAACTTTTTCTATAACTGTCTGTTAGCTTTCTGGGGTGTTAAGGCCTTCTTTAGCTGGGTTCTGAATTTCAAGTTTATTTCTGTGCAGGGCAATCAGTCATATGGTCATATCTTTAGTTTCCACCCCGAACGGCATGCATACAAAAGTTATTACCTCAAGAAAATGACAAACTGACAAAATGTGATTGTGGAGCTTAGTGGCAGAAATTTCAGGTCTAGTGACCAATGCTCCCTCTGAGCTGTGGAGTCTTGTGAGCAAAAACTCTACTTTGGTCCCATTCACACGAGGCGATTTGGCCCGGGAGCGGGACAGTTTGGGGGCGGATCAAACCGGCGCAATCATACCACAACATCTGGGAAGCGTCGTGATACCGTCCCCGAACTGGCCCTTTCCCGGCAAAATGCGCCTCAACTTGCAACCACCTACCTCGGTGGTTCAAGTGGAAGAGGCGCGGCAAGCCGGGCGTTTGATCGCCGGCGCGTCGTTGCGCCAGCACAACCCCGACCCGGAGCCAAACTGCGCATGCTCCGACATGCGCAGTTCGGCCGGCTAGGCGTCAGAACTGTGTTTTCTCCCCGGCGTTTGATCGCGCCGGGGAGAAAAGGCGCTGCGGCCAGGGGATCCGTGAAAATTGAACTGTCAGACCAAAGTTCAAATCCCCGTTTAGCCAGGAAGCTCGAGGGGTAAGCTTACCATTTGCCAAACCATGGTGGGTAGACCGCACCTTCTGCCCCATCCTCCATCCTCAAGAAGTTTAGGAATTTTCCCATGTCTCAACAGTCTTTTGCCCATAGGGATTAGGAGAAATTCCTAAATCACCACCCAGAAGTGATGTCACATCCTCCCCAAACTCAGTCCATCCTGAGGCACCACTGGCATCTCCCAGCATGTACCAGAGCAGTGCTAGCAACCCTGTCACTGAGTGACCTTGGGCCTATCACACACTCTCTGTGTGTAACATTCCTTATAGGGTAGGGTTGTCAACTCCAATCTGGGAAACAATCAAATTTCCAGGCAGCATGGCAGGCTGATTTCAATAGTAGAGACAATTAATAAGAAGACTTGACCAGCTGCTTCCTTGTTGATCTTGCCGAGGGGCAACATTTGGCCACCTTAGAGGTGGTTTTGTTAGAACAATATGAAAGGGGGGGGAGATATTAAATTCATTAGATCTGCCTGGAAAATTTCATAGAATTGGAGTTATTAAAAACAGTAATAACATGGGAATAGTATAAAAACATAAACAAGAGAAAGTTGATAAAATTAGTAACATAAAATAATGTTAAAAGGAGAATCATACAATTTTTTCAGCTAAAATAAGTTTATGTTTCCTAGTAGCTAAGCAACAAAATTTTGCCACAGTGTCAGTCACTGAGCTCTGAACATCTTCTAAGAGGAATTTACGAAGGACTTCTAGCCTAAAGTCAAGATAAGACTGCAAAGGGCTAAATCTAGACAGAATGGGTAGTATAAGATGGTCTTGTTCCTTCTCATAGAATCTGCAAAACAGGAGGACATGAGTAATTGATTCCACCTTATTAGTTATGCATGGGCATATACGTTCACGCATTGGAACGCGAGTGAATTTACCTTGCAGTACAGCGGAAGGGAGTGCCTCAAAACGGGCTCTGGAAAGGGCCCATCTATAGGGTTCATAGGTAATGTTAACTAAATAAGGGGCAAATTAGACCAAGATTTTATATTTCTGTAGTTCTTGGGTAGCAAAGCTTCTTCGTTTTGTGATTCAATATCACGAAGCCTCTGCCCGACAGCTGTTCTTGCCTTGTATAGGCTTCCATAGAAGAGATCTTCTGGGAATAGGCCAGTCTGATTTAATTTATTAAGAATTTGTGAGGACCAGGCAGAGTAATGGTCTGAGGCTAAAAGGTAAGGTATTAAACCCTTCAGGTTGTAATGAATGTTTAGCCAGAGTGTTATAGCCTGTTCCCAGATTTTTGCTTTGACTCTGAGTAGCCCAGCCTCTTGCCTAAGTGTTACATTAGAAGTGATTCTAGGAACGCCAAATAGAGATCTAAGAAATTTAGATGGAACCCTTTCAAGGATCTTTAGATTGGCAGAAAGTCCGATTTGTGAGCCATACAAAAGTTGAGCCAACGATTTTGCCTGGAAGGTTTTTAAGACCATGGGAAGAAAGCACCTTTCCTTCTACATAATCTAAGAATGGCATTTGCACTTCTCTCTGCCAGGTTAGCTGATGAGGACAGATGTGCTGAGCATTTGGAATTATAAGAAAAGTTAATGCCTAAGTATTGAAAGTTCTTAACTTGATCTATGGCATTTCCTTTAATATTCCGGTTGAACTTCCTGAATGAGTTACCAAAACAGACAATTTTCATTTTAGCGAAATTAATAGATAGTAATTCGATGTCACGTTTCTCTTTAAATTTTATCACGGCTCGCTTCAGGCCAATCCTTGTCTGGGATAAAAGAACAGCATCGTCAGCATACATTAAGATTGGAACCTTTCTGCTACTTGAGAATGAGGGAGCATGACTATCAATTGAATGAAGGCACGTGATTAAAGAGTTAACATAGGTGTTAAATAAGAAGGGAGCCAAAAGGCAACCTTGTCTGACTCCTTTTTACACTGGAATTCTTTTCAATAGTTTCCCATCTTGTGTGAGTCTTATTTGGATGTCATTATTTTCATGCAGTTTAATTAATAGACGCAATAACCTTCTATCAATAACCATGTCAGCCAATTTGGCCCAAAGTCTTCCCCTAGAAACAGTCAAAGGCCGCCTTGAGGTCCACAAAGGCCGCGTAGAAGGTAATCTTCCAATGTTTCACATATTTAAAAATAAAATAATCTAGGACTAAGCAATGATCAATAGTAGCATGCCCAGGTGTGAAACCAGCTTGTTCAGTTTCAAGGAAGTTTCTATGATCTAGCCATTCACACAGCTTCTGACAGAGGTGTTTAGTAGATAACTTACAAATCACATTCAGAAGACTAATTGGTCTGTAGTTCGATGGATCATAGGGGCTGGAGAGGGTAAGTTAGAAAGGGATTTCACCCAGAATATTTGCTATGCCATGGAGTCCACTATCTAAAGCTACCATTTTCTCCAGGGGAACTGATTTCTGTACTCTGGAGGTCAGTTGTATCTCCTGGAGAACTCCAGGCCCCATATTCTATTTTTTGAAACTCTATCATAGGGTGAGGATAAGCGTCTCTACCATCCCCATAGAGGAAAGGAAGGCTAAAAATAAACCTTTATGTTGTTACTTGGTTTGACGTTTATCCCATTTTCCAGCCAAAACTGAAGCCATTCATATGAGAAATTTTATTAAATACAGATGTTTTGTGAGATCTTCTCGCTCTATACCCATGTCCACCTGCAAGTCTGGCATGCTGTCTCCTGCAGATCTTACCTGCCGCAGATTATTTATTTTATTTTATTTAAAACATTTTTATGATGCCTTTCCTACCCTATCAGGGTCCACAAGTCAGCAAACATAAAAAACATTTTAGCAATTTAAAAATGATTAAAATTATTTTTAAAAAATCAGTTAAAACATATAAAAAACTTACACCAGAAGGAGGCAGTAACTGTTACTGAGGGTATACCAGACAAAACAAAGAAGTCTTCACCTGCTAGCAAAAGTCACCTGTAGAGGGAGACAAATGAATCTCCCTGGGGAAGGAGTTTCAAAGTTTTTGGTGCCACAAACTTTCTCCATTGTCACTTATCTAGCTTCAGATGACAGGGGCAACCAAAACATGGCTTCTGAAGATGACCAGAGTGTACAGGTAGGCTTATGTGGGAGCAGGCACTAATAGAGAGTTTACATGCACTTGGGCTCGCACATGGTCAGGCGTACAAGCGCAGCTTCATGCAATAGCGGGCAAGGATCCTAGGATGGACCTATCGGCTGCCTCAGATCCAGCGCCCGACCTATGGTGATTAGTCACCTTGTAAATAGCCTATCACGGATGGTGGTGTGTGTGTGGGGGTGTTTGGGAGATATAAGCAGGGCTTCGGCCCTGTACGTTTGTCTTGTGTTTTGCCAATAAACTATGAGCTGATCACTTACACGCGTCTGAACCCAGTATATTATATAAGGACTAATATGGTGGTCCCTACAACCCACTTCAATCAACACTCTGGCTGCAGCATTCTGTCCCAACTGTAGCTTCCAGACAGTCTTCAAATAAAGCCCCACATAGTTTTGTTCCTGTTCTGTTCAGGAAGGGCTGCAGGTGGCTCACCAAGTGTAACTTTTTGACATACTAGTAATAATAACAGAATTATCTCTGCCTTTGGCAGTTCAGAGTTCTGGAAATACAGAGGAACATTATAGTTACTTGTAAGTATTAACCCTGTTGCGCAGACGTGTCGCGCAGTCAGCGTCACCGGATCAGCTTTCCACCAAAGATCCGATTTGCACCCTGCTAAGATTCCACTGCAGTAAGCCACACTCACACAGTCCTTGTGGTAAACTATATACAGTGATTTATTTACAATATATTTACAGCTCTCTCGGACAAAGTGCTTCGCCATACGCTCATACATGAAGATGGAAAAATCTGTACAGACTAGATACACTTATATACACTGACCAGCCAATCAGCTTACTGCTGAGTCACTGTGAGATTGCTCAGCATAGCTCCAGTCAGAACCGGTTTGTGCAGGTTCTCCTGACTGTCAGACACCTGTCAAATAGATTGGCATGCTCACACATACTGAAGCTTATGACATTCAACAAATCCCTCCCATGTAGAAAACAATGACAGTTTTAAAATAAAACACCTTACGGTTGGGGGGGACAGGAAAGCACATTATCTTCCGCTGAAAAGAATGAGATGCAGACTAATCCTAAACTGAGTTTAGTAGTCCCTAAAAAGTAAATGTGCTACTGATTGCAGTCTGAATAGGGTGGAAATTCTTTGCACTTTCTCTGGTATTTACCACACTTCTCTCCTCCACCAAACAACGATTTATCAGATTAGACAAGGCTTGAGCAATAGGGTTACCATAGTGGACAACACTCTGCCATTTGCTCAAGGGGAGCTGGCCATGGCTGGGAGGATGGGGTATAAATATAATAAATAAATTAATACAATAGGAGCAAAACTAGGCAGGAAGGGGGATGGCAGCATGTGATGCCGTGATGGCACTTCTGGGAGCGTACTTGGGAGTCAGGGCCGGCTCACTCACTAGGTGAACTAGGCGATCGCCTAGAGTGGGACGGCCCTTAGGGGTGCCAAACTGAACCCGGCCCTGTACTCTGGAAGTTTCTTGATTATTTGTGTTTTTCATTCTTCCTAAAATGCATTTACTTTTGAAAATTGGTGGGCGCCCGGGGGGGGGGGAAGGGCGCCAGAAGGGATCCTCACCTAGGGTGCAAAATAAGCTGGGGCCGGCCCTGTTGGGAGTGACTTCACAGTGTCAACCCCAGCCCGCATTTGCTGAAGAAAATGGGAGTAGGAAGGCTGCATCTCCATTGTTTACTTGGGGAGGGGGTAGTCTTGAAAATTTTGGCTATCGCTTTCAAGCCACTATGGAGACTTGGGTTCCTTTCTTTTCCAGCCAAACGATGTGTGACTTGGCTTTATCTCTCTGTGGCCAGAAGCACATTGGGGTGTGTTTGCAAGGACATGGGAGAATAAGATGAAGAAAGTCATGATCATTATCAGTCGCTTGTGTTCCCTCTGCCGTTATAGAGATAGGATTAGTTAGATGGACAACACAGAAGATAATACCTTTACTAAGAGACGATCCTTGGGTGGTTGCAGGGGGAGGGAACAAGCAAACAATGCCCTTGCTGTGTTGTAGCAATTATTATGACCTGAAACACTCACTTGGAAGAAACGGCACTGCAGCTTCTCCCTCTCCAAGGCTCCTTTGTGTCGCTCTCAAAGGCAATTATCTGCTACTATCAGGCCTGGGTTCCCGGTAGGGCCGGTGCAGCAGTGTTTTATTAATGGTGCTCGGCAGTAAAATGTGTATTGAATTGTGCTGTTTCATTAAATACTAAACCCTCTTCGTGGCCAAGAGGATATTGTTTCCCAAGCGGCTTTGTACGCCCTCTAATCTCTCCCCGCCCTACCCTCCTGGTTTCATTCTGACAAGTCTGAGTGTACCAGATTGTGTGTGAGCATAAGCTCCTGTTTCTAAACTCACATCATTACAATCACAGATATCTTCCCCCCTCCCAACAGCAAGTGTATAACGACAATGAAATGCCAGTGTTTTTGGAAATAGCTACTGATTGTATATATGCAAAATATATATATGCCAGGATTGTGAGCAGTTGGGTGCTGAAGCAAGGATTTGCCTCTCCCTTCCTATTCTCCCCCCCCCCCCGTGTCTGTGCTACTTTCCCTAGGGGATCTGCCATACATTGATTCTAGTTGCTTAGGAATGCGATAAGAACTTTGCTGAGAATGCTAAACAGACTATACCCTCATTTCATCCGACACTGAGGGCTGTTCTTCCCTTGATTCTAATGGCAGAGATGTGTGCACAAGCCTCTGAAGGGCAGGGCAGGGCAGAGGAATGCACTGAGCCTATTTTATGTCCCTTCCCAAGAGCCATATTCATCTGCATAGCTGTTCTTGAACCACTCTGATCTCACATTATAGGATACTAGAAATAAGGCCCGTTGTGGAAAATCTCACATTATAGGATATACACATTGCTGATAGGATTCATTTTCCTGCAGAACAAGAACATTCAGGAGACGTGGATTCAGTCTGTATCTGCGGATAAGTGGCCACCAAATTCTGGTGTATATCAGACCCATGACTTCTTTGCCAATCCTTGATCTCCTTTATGTCTGTCTTGACTGTTTTACCCTGTGCAGCCTTGCCCCTTCCTATAGGGAATCATAGATGCTTAGGTAAGATGGCCCCACGCTGTTTTCTCCCATCTATTTTGAGCCCTTGCCTGATGCAAAAGCACTAGCTGTTATTAAAAAATATTTTTAATATATATCCAGCAGTCCTGACACAAGCACCCCCACCCTATGGAATTGCTATGCAAAGGCTGGGTTAGGTGTTTCAGTTGCAGCCTAGATATCCAGTTGAGAGACCTGTCCCAAGTTCTTTCCTGGCCCTGTGAATCAGTGACCAGCTACAATCAGCAGCAACTTCTCCCACCAAAATGGCAAGCACTGTATGGAGCCACAAACAGGATGGAAAGGAAGGAGACAATGGCTGATTCCGCAGTCTACGGTTGCCAGCTCTCAGTTGGGAAATTCCTGGGAGTGGAGCTTGGGGAGGGCAGAATTTAGCAAAGGGAGGGACTTCCGTGAGGTATAATGCCATAGAGTCCATCTTCCAAAGGAGCCATTTTCTCTAGGGGAACTGATCACTGCCATCTGGAGATAAGCTGTAATTCCAAGAGATCTCCAGGCTCCACCTGGAGGCTGGCAATCCTATCCCACACTGAGATTTCTCCATTTCAACGGCTCTGTTCATGGGGCCTTTTTACTTTGTTTCCATGCGACATCATCCTCCATTCCTGCACTAATTGTGAACAGCCCATTTTTTTTCCTTTTTAAAAACTCCATTTAAAAAAAGAAAAATGAATACAACTTCCTTCCTTGAATGTTCTTGTTGGGGCAACCTTCTTCATGTGCCTGGAAGGAAAGCTATGCCTTGTGTTAGAATGAAAGGAAATGCCCCCTTCACAGCCTTCCTCTGCATTTTCACATTGAACTGCCTTTGTGTTGAATGTGTTCATAAAACATGCTCCGACATTCTAAGATTCTACTACACAAAAGGAGCTTCCTTTATCTCTGCAGTAATCAAGGTCTTCCAAAGAAAGGTTGTCTCCCAGCTCCTATATGGTCTCCAGCTCTGCATTTACAAAGCAAGGTGCTTACTGGAAGTGGTACAATTCAAGTTCCTGCTATTGATCTTTGGACTTCCACGATGCATCTCGAATGCCATTCTTAGATTAGAGTCTGAGCTGATCCCCTTAGAGACCCATATGTGGCTACTCACATTTATCTACTGGTTAAAACTCATCGTCACCTGACCTTTCCCCTCTACATTGAATAAAATATTTTATTTTTTAACTTTAAAAAGTCTCGAGTGCTATTTCAGTGTTTTAAGTTAAAGGGGGATCTCGGCCCTTCTCTCAGGTTCCTGGGCTGAGCCAGCAGCAAAATATCATACTGTGACAGAGTGGGACAGCCACTGTTCTTCAGAAAGGAATAAAACAGATAAAAAGAGCTGCTCAGTCAGAAAGTGAGAGAAAAAATGGAGGGTCCTCTTTCCATCCTCTTCACAACCCCCATATTCTCTTCCTTCCCCCGCCTCAGTATCCTCAGATGTGGCTGACTTCACTATTAATACATAGGTGATTGTCTTTTGTTCTCCCAGTTTTAAATACTTGGTATAAGTTTAAATCTATAGTGTGGGGTCAGTTGCTGTTGTTATCAGTTTTATATAATGGCCACCTTCCTTTAGAGCTAATTGGCTAATTTAAATTTCTGGCAGGATTATGACTTACATGTATTAAAATATTTGAGAGGAAATGGAATGGATTCTCTTGTGATCAAGTGATAGATAGAAAGGATGATGTTGTATCTGCACTTATTTTATTTATTTATTTATTTCAACTTGCTACCCCGCTCGAACCCCCCAGGGGGTCTCTGAGTGGCTTACAGTTAACCGTTATCCCTTACCTATGGCCACATATATACTGGGGTGGGGACTGTCCTAATAGCACCCAGTGGAGGGACGTTATTCGATCTTCTTCCTTCTGGAACGGCTCATCGGCTCGGTGGTACTTGCGCTTCTAAGGAGATATGAAACTTTACAGGATAACTCCTTATTTGAAAAATGTAAGGGAATCTGGATTATTTAATGGTTTAATAACTAGAATTTTTAACCTACTTTGGAGGCTGGAGGAGGTTCCCACAGCTTTTATTAAGAAATGGGAGAAGATCTGGGCTTTAGCATCCCTAAGGAACATTAGAGCTAGGTTTGCTCTAATATACCTTCTTTACTGATGTCATCCAATATAAGGGAGAATTTTTATAAAACTCATTACTGGTGATATTTGACACCTCATAGACTGAGTCACGTTTACTTTCGTGCACAATATTATTACAGCCAGTGCGAAAATCAAGGTGCTGGGTTTTTACATGTTTTTGTCTTTGTTCACAGATAAGGGCATCTTGGAAAGACATTTTTTCTATGATTACAGAAAGGTCTGACTGTGTGTTGACTCTTAATTCAAAGGTGATTTTGCTTGGCTATTTGGAATATGTTGTGAATGAAGTTGGCTGTGAATTAGTCATCAATCTGCTTACTGCTGCTAAGATCAGCACTGCTTCCTATTGAAAATTTGCTGACCTGCCTTCACTTAATGACTGGTATAGAAGATTATGGTTAATTGCCTTGCTGTACAAGTTGACAGATTTTCAAGATAGGTAAAAACAATGTAGTGGCAGGAAAATTTGTGGGAAAATTAAGTTTATTTGTTGTTTGCTAGAATAATATCAAGACAATATCCATTTACAGGTCTTTTTTATTTATTATGGACATTGGGGTGGATGCTTTGTGCTTTCAGTGCCAATAAAGGTTTTTGGGGTGTGTGTGGATGCTGCCTAAAATTTCCAGGTGTGAAAGAGGACTGCAGTGGGAATGGAGAGTCAGGGAAATCATACGTCCATTGATGGTACTTGTTCATTCCACAGAAATTTTAGGTGTGATCCAACTGAATTGTATGTGTGTTGTTTTATACAATTTATAAATTGAAATCTATTTTCATGTTTTTCAAACTTTAAGGTACTATTTATTTTTTTCTTATTTATAATAGTGTTTTTTCTAGGTTTATAATAAATCATAAAAAGAATGTTCTGGATTTAGCTTATATAATTTCAGTGTCTCAGTGTTTCAAGGAAACACCATTTTGTGCATTTTAGATCTCTTCAGGCCCCCTGAAAAACAAAGACAGGATTGGAAATTCAGCATCTTGTCCTCACAACAATTTTTCATTCCAGAATCTCATTTGGAAGCAGCATTTTTAATTGCTCTTTCCATTTTCCCTCCCTGCCTTGAAATCACATGTGAGTGTTGAGCACACATTTGAACATGTAGAAATGTGTTTTGAACATATATACCAAGCTTCATACCAGTATCTCTACATCCAGAGAGAGTTGCCATGGCACAAACAAGCAAAACAACCTTACCAACATCCAGTATCCCAAATGGTGGAATTAAACCAAAGGCTTCATTTTGCTCGGCCAATTAATAATGTAACAGGATACATAAATGTATTTTAGCCCCAGCAGTTAAGCTGCTGCTTGAGTTTCTTTGGAGATTACAATTCTTCCTTATGTAGGTTAAGAGAGGAGATGCAACATGGGTGTCATGTGATATGCTGTGTTATAAAAGGAACCAGGAGACAAATACAAGGCGAGCATTGCCAGTGAAATACACTGAGAATACCAGCACATCTGGGAGCAGCCTAATTAGCTGGCTGAGGATGTTGCTGTATTAGTTGTATGCTCAGCATGTTCTCTGGGCAGCAGGGATATTACATCAGCAGTGCAATCAGAGAACAGCAGCCCCTTGTGACTGTTTAAGTTGTCAGTAAATTACAGGTTAAACCTGTCCCCTTACTGGGGACTTGCTTATTGCAGACATGCTGAATTATAACTTCAGGGATTCAAAGTCTTTTTCTCTGAGAGAGAAGCTAAAATGCAGTAATTGTATTCATTTATCATAGCCATGGTGTACAATCCTTTAATGCATTTTGCTGGGCCTATAGGCAATGGGCATAAACCTGTGCATAATGTAGGTTTGGACTGATTTTGCATCTGCCCCATTTTTATGGAAATCCCCATAGATCACAAGGTTATCTTATAATTCTTCTTTTCCCCTGGTTTAGCTGTAATTGTATTCACTGTTTGATGGTAGCAGCTAAGAATTGAGAGACGTTAATGAAAAAGAATAGGAACTTGTCTGTAAGATAGTTGTCTAGAAAATAGGAAGGCAGTACGTGCAAGGAAATCACAATAATAGTGAGTTTATTGTAGAGCTGGAACAAATATGTCTTCTGTGAACTTTGATTGGCTAATCATTTGATATGCGCCAAATGATTAGATGTATACAAGTGGGAATACATGTTTACAAGTGGGGACAAATGAGAGGATCCATCCTGCCCCCTGCCATCAAATCTAGCATGGCTCCAGGCCTCTGCACCCGGTGTGGCTCCCTGGCTCACACATAATCAGCTTTCGCCAGCAGGCCCACAGTGGGGCTTTGCAACCTTAACCATCACCACCACCAGGCCCGGCACAGCTACCAGCCTCTGGCACTGAGCCTGCTGTCGCTCTCTGCATTGTTGGGCCCGGCAATGCTACCAACTTTCACCACTGGGCTCCCCATGACTTTCACCACCCCCCAACCATTACCACAGCCAAGGGGCCCATTGGGGCCCCTAGCCTCTGTCTATAGAGGAAGAGGTAAGTGCATTTTCTGCATATGCACAGACAATGCTCGTGTTGGGGGGGGGGTTAAACTCCCCAGTGTTTTTTTTTTAAGGTTTACAGATTTTTTCTGCAAATCTGGGTGGTCCTCCAAGTTTGCAGAAGTATCTGTTTTATGCCAGTGTATCCCAATCTGCAGATTTAAGTATCTGCAAATGAGACTACACTTGACTATTAGATATAATGGAAACCCACAAGGACTTGAGAGAGGAATCTCATTTCCCCCTCCCCCACTGTTTCCTCTTTCCATTTCCTGAAAGCCCTCAATAATAGACTCTCCCCTTGTCCAGTTTCCTTCTCTCCTTAAAGTTGCCAGCTCCAGGTTGGCTTACCAGGCTTGCCTTAGCGGCCGACTCCAACAGGGCCTTTCCCCATTGGACAGACTTCCCCCACGTGTTTCCATTCAAACCGTGAGGGGCAGGCAAATGCCGGCTCCTGCATAATCAAGCAGGGACCGGTCTTTGTAGAAAGATCTGTTTTCCCTGTTCACAGCTCCAGTCACTGGATTTAAGTATTCTCAGATCTGGTCAACTTTGCTATTAGAATGTGAGGTGTTTGACATCAAAATATATTTCTTTCATTGTTTGAAGTTAGACAGTGTTTTTATGGTTGAACCATAACAGTTTTTCATATTTGATGATTGCTTGGATCCACTGGAAGATGTCAAAAGATGGAAGGGTCTTCCTGTCTTCGAAGTGCAACTGCCCCCAGACCCACTGCAATCCAAAATGCATTGCAAAATGCTCAGGGCAGGACATGAGGATAGAGTTGGAGAGCTGCTGCAGGCAGCGGGAATCGTCAAAAATCACACATCCCCTCCACACATGGAAATTATCTGGTGAATCTAAACTAGTATCTGCAAGCTAATATACAATGGTATATTATCTTCAGATTTCATAATCAACATGGGACAGAATTAAACATTTGACATATCCCACCATGCAACGGTATCTAGAGTTGAATAGCATTTGGTAGATAATAAGCAATGGTATTTAATAATATTAATTAAAAACAAAGTTAAATACATATACAAGAACATGAAAACAACAGTTAATACATTCGTTTTACAACTATAGCAGTTTGTATTGATGATACAGCCTTTGCAAATAGTGTTACAAAACTCAAATTTACCCTTTTTACAATGCTTCTTTTCTCTTGAAGCAAGCATCTTATAAGCTGCTATTAATTATTGGTTTGCAATTCAAAATGAGCAGTATTCTCAATATATTTTTATCTGCTATGGTTGCCAGGTCCCTCTTGGCCATAGGAGGGGGATTGGGCGGGGGGTTGGATTGCCAGATCCAGATTGGGAAACGCCCAGAAATCTGGGGGAGAGGGGGAGGACAGGGACCTCAGAGGGGTACAGTGCCATAGAGCCTACCCTCCAAAGTATCCATTTCCTCCAGGGGAACTAATCACTGTAGTCTAGAGATGAGCTGTAATTCTGGGGGATCCTTACATCCCACCTGGAGGTTGGCGTCCCTAGCATCTGCAAAGGTGGTGGCAGTCATCCATGTAGATAGCTAGCAGCTAGTAGCCACTTTTGGTGCATGCTCAGAATTTTCTGGATGCTAGGATTCATGGAAATAGTAGGCTTCTTGTTCTTTCCTTCATAGGAAACCATGATGGAAATATTATGAACAGCAATTTACTAAATAAATAAATAATATGCTCCAGTTTGAGCCTATCCATTGCCTTCAGAAAGGTAAGGTTTGTGACTTGATGAAAACAAACTGCTAGAAAAGGGGAACTAATTAGGAGGGAGAAATGTTGGAGGCAGATATGTGTATGTATGCATTTGTATCATGCAGGTGTTCCTCAAAAGTTCTCAAATGCCTAACATTTTTGAGTGTTCTGCAAACAGACATGCTTGAAATAAATGTGAATGGGGGTGGTTGCCCATCATTTGTCTTTTTGGGGATCACTTATGATCTTCAAAGGTGGCCCCACACTTTGCATGGCTGGCTCAATCAGTGATGGTATACTTTCTAAAGAGGATATATACAGTGTGGACAACATATTCTTGTCTTTAAGTACATATGTTTAAATGCCTGAGGACTATATTCCCTCGGAGAGTATATGCAAATATTGCTTATTTAAATCTCAGTAAGATTTATTTTATTATTAATAAGCCCTCAGATTGTTCAGTCCTACTTTCATGACCAAAACCCAGCAGTGTAGGAGAAGATATACTGCATATAATGAGAGAGAGCAAAAATATGGTGGAAAGGAGAAAGGACAAAGAGAACAGCAAAAGATATACAGATATAAAGAGGTCTAGAATTTTAAATGCTCCAGAAATTTAGAGCAGATGCTATTAAACTTGGTACTAGGGTCACACTC
>NW_015163166.1:122975-129846 GCF_001447785.1 Gekko japonicus
TTCTTCTCTAGCAAGTAAAGCAGTTCATTTATCCAGAATTGTTTCCTATTATAGCTGTCCTTAAGGTCAGTGGTCGTTTTACATGACACAACATCCTATCTCAATCTTAAATGTAGGTTGACTACTAATTTTAAAGATATTCCAAAACACACATGTGTCATCTGCACTGTACCTTTTTGCTGTTGGGATCACCAAGCTAACAGTAGTGTATCTGCAGCAACCACTGCATAAAGTAGGAAACCACCCTTGGTGAGGTGCCTTGCTGCTGAAATTGGGCTGCAGATCATGTTCTAAATGAAATAACATCACCCCTTGTTTTGTACAGCTTCTTCTCCATCTCTTATGCCATTGCTCGCCTGGTTTGTATGCATCTTGGAACATACAGTCAACTCTTAAACCAACTTGTACCTGGCCCTTTTGTATTGTTTATCTTATCGGAGATATTTTGTTACAGAAAACCAATCTTCCAGACTTTACAGCTATGACACCATTCATGTTCATGCTAGATCCCCATGGCAACTGCTCCAGCTGCTTGCGCAGAAAACAGATTCTAACAAAGCACTCTTATTGTTTGTCCTTTTGTGAGAAACAGTTAATCATACTGTTTCCTGTGGCTCTTAATTTCATCTTTTCACTCCCAACAGTTGTTGTTGTTTTTTTTGCCTCCTCCTTCCCCTAGTCCATAGTGGTTACAAGAATATACTCTCAGTTTAGTTAGTGCATTAGAGAGCAGGAAATTCTGAAACTGAAATGAAGCACATGAAGCTGGGGCATATTGGTTAGTGAAGCTCAGGAGTGGCTAGCCTGTTTGAACACTGAAAGTTGTATTATACCACATCAGGCCATTGGTCCATCTAGTTTGTCTACTCTGATTCTCCAAAGCCTCAGGTAGAAAACTGTTTAAGACATAAGAAGGCCCTGATCTGGATAGCCCAGGCAAGCCCACTCTCATCAGATCTTGGAAGCTAAGTAGGGCCGACCCTGGCAGGTACTTGGAAGGGAGCCCTCCAAAGAATACCAGGGCTGGGATGCAGAGGCAGGCTATATCAAGCCACCTCTCTGAAAAACATCCTAGCCCCAATAGGGGTCACCAGGAGTCACCATGACTTCCAGGCATGCAAGCACACACACAATTACTTTTAAAAAGAAAACAAGAGCCCTGCTGTAACAGACCAGTGGTCCATCTAGCCAGTTTAGTGTAATGGTTAGGAGCATGGGCTCTAATCTGGGAGAACTGGGTTTGATTCCTCACTCCTCCACATGCAGCTGCTGGCGTGACCTTGGGTCAGTTACAAATCCTTTCAGAACTGTTCTCTCATGAGCAGTTTTCAAAAGAGCTCTCTCAGCCCCACCTACCTCACAGGGTTTCTGTTGTGGGGAGCGGAAGGGAAAGGAGATTGTCAGCCATTCTGAGACTCTTTTGTGTAGTGAAGACTAGGATATAAATCCAAACTCCTACTCCTCTTCTTTTCCTCCTCCTCCTCCTCCTCTTCCTTCTGTCTCACACAGTGGCCAAACAGTTCCTCTGGCGGTCCAACAACAGGGCACAGAGGCTGAGGCCTTCCCCTTAAGTTGCTTCCTGGGGCTGGAATTCAGAAGTTTACTGCTTCTGAATGTAGAGGTTCCCTTTAGTCACCATGGCTAGTAGCCACTGATATTTCCAAAAACTTGCTACTGGAGACTCCGTAAGTGATGAATGATTACAGGTGCCTACCAGGCAATGGCAAGGATGCATGGACAGGGACTTGAATCTTGGGTCCTCACACTAAAAGTCTGATGCTTGAAGCCAGTCCATTTGGGAAATGTGCCACAAATGATGAGTACAGAACTGTTGCAGATATATTGCTGCAATATCTAGTTCAGCCTGAAATAGTCCCACTCCAAGTTACACTGAAGCCCCTGTGTGACCTCTGTCCATTCCTTGAAGTGATCCTGTCTCTAGAGAGTGAGGAATTAAACAGGTGCAGTATTAGACTGGGAAACAATGTGTTGACAGTTCCACAAGGTTTCCTAACCCTGCCCTAAATCCCTGCTGCCAGTGGCACACGTGCCTCAAGTTGGCCCTTGTTGCTCAAACAGAGAACATGCCAGGCAGAGTATGATCATAATCCAAAAAAAAAATTTCTAAAAAAAATTCCAGATTATATTTATGGTTAAACTAATGGGTCATTCAAAAGTTAGGAAAAAAATGCCATCAAAAGAGCTAGGGAAAGCAGCTCTTCTAGTTAAGATCGCCTCAGGTGATGTGAATCACTTTAGTCACAAATAAAGGCTGAAAGCAATAGCAGTGCCCAGTGATAAGACTTTGCATTTTATCAGGCTAGGACATGTCTTTTGCTTGCACTGGTTTATTCCACCACCACCACCAGGGCATTAGTCTGAGCTGATTCTCATCCTTTCTGTGAAACATGTTACAGCAGGTTCTGTAGTCTATTAGGAGATTGTGCGTCCCCAGTCTATTCAAAAGGGAAGTGTTGCTTGCTAAATTACTTTAAAAAAGCTTCAAAGAGCAGTGCAGTTGATGGATTTTGGATTGATTCTGATGTTGTCATAGGGAATCCAGTTAGTCTATTGCAAAATCAATACCTCTTTGCAAAATATTGAGAGCACCTAAACCCCTAATTACTACAAATGTGGCTATAACTTCCCGGATCCTAATCACTGTTTGTCCAATAATTACCATGTTCAAGGTGATCACCCTCTGCCAGTCTTGATTTGTATATACATCCCATACAGTCAGCCAAGCTAACTGTAACATTTTTTTTAGTTGTCCTACTTGGATTTTCTTCCTCTGAACCAGTACCTTTTTTAAATGAGAGCTAGACCTCCTGCAGAATATTATTCTAATGCCACACACACCACAAACAGGAGGAAAGATGATAATCAGTCCTTTGTTCAAACTCTGTAACTAGCCAGTTGAACACTGTGGATAGTCTTTTCTTTTCATTGATATCCGTGCAGATTCAAATGGAGGTTGTCCAGTCTGGATGTTATGACAAACCATGGCTATTTGTACAAGTATTAATTATCTTGTCATGTACAGAGAGTGAACAAGCAATTTAAATGTGATTGGAGATGCTACTCCATTGCTTGTTCATGTAATGAAAAGGCATAGCTTCTAGTTATCTATGAACCTTTCCATTTATACAAGCATATTTGGAAAATTTACCTTATATGGAGGTAGGTGTAATGCAAAACTAGGAATTTTGTTTGTGTTCTACACCTATCCAGGAGAATTATTAGGTGATTCATAGAAGGGGAGACGTGTCAGTTCTGGAGAAGAAAAGCAGGAAACTGTGCTGCATACTGTTCAAAGAAAACTGGCTCCAAAGACCTACCAATAAGCTTTATTTACATATCCAATCACATTTCCTCTTCCCACTGCAGCTTCCTAAAGAAGGAATGAAATGGAGGATGTGTCTGTAGTGGGAAAAGGGGGGGGTCAACATACTTTATTACATCTTATTGCATGAGCAGAAGTACCATTCCACTTGTGGGAGTTTAGAGTCAAACCATATTTCAACATAATGAGCATAGTATTGTTGAGCCTGTGAGTGCTATTGGAGTGTGGAAAGGGTTTGGGCACCACCACAAAATGGGTATTGTAGGTAGTGTTGCCATCCTTCAGCATGGGCCTGGAGATCTCCAGGAAGTACAACTGATTTCGAGATAACAGAGATTACTTTCCCTGGATAAAATGGCTGCTTTGTAGGGTGGACTCTATGGCATTATTTCTCAATGATGTCCCTCCCCTCCCCAAATCCTGCCTTTCCCAGGCTCAGCTCCCCAAATCTGCAGGTATATCCCAACTGGGAGTTGGCAACCTTAACTGCAGGGAAAGGGCCAATCACAAAATGTCTGCCATTGGGGTGGAGCCATCACAAAATGGCTGTGAGTGGGGAAGGATTACCTCTTTGTTTTGCTGTATGGTTTCTCTTTCTAAAGAAAGTGAATTATTTTTTTCCATGCACAGCTACTGGGATATGATGCTAAGCCCAGAGTCATAACATTTGCAATTTTGGCTAAGTTAAGGGCTCACAACTGTGACACACCTGCCCAGGTTAAGAAGAAGATGAAAGAAGAGACTGGATTTATACCCCGCCCTTCACTCGGAGTCTCAGAGTGGCTTACAAACTCCTGTCCCTTCCCATCCCCACAACAGACACCCTGTGAGGTAGGTGGGGCTGAGAGAGCTCTGAGAGAACTGTCCTTGAGAGAACAACTCTGACAGAACTATGGCTTCCCCAAGGTCATCCAGCAGCTGCAAGTGGAGAAGTGGGGAATCAAACCTGGTTCTCCCAGATTAGAATCCACGTACTTAACCACTACACCAAACTGTCAACACTTTGCTGGACAGTCCAGTCAGCTATTTTTTTTTGCTCCGTTCCAGACCCTTTATATCCCTACAACATATATCTCAAGGAGCAAATGGGTACCAAGAAACACACTAAGAAGTGCCATAGTGACCACAGGTACCACATTGGGGATTACTGGTCTACTAGTGTTTATGACCAGCTGAGACTTGAAATTATTATGTCATCATAATTATGTCATCATAATTATGTCATCATAATGTCATCATAATATCTCAGAGTCCTTTCTAGAGAATCAGGAACTAGATGCAGTTTTCTGACCCTATCCTGAATTCCATGTTTATAAAACCAACCTTTACTCACCCCTTCCAGTTCTATTAAACTGGTAGGTCTTACTTTGTTAAGAACGTTTCCTGTGTTTCCTGTGTTTCAGCATATGAGTGCTGAAACTTTGAATGACATTCAATTCCCCAACTCTGCAGATTCGACAAATTCTGATAGGGTCTAGTGATCTTTGAACAAGTGTACTGTTGTCCAGTGCTCATTCAAATGGAACCCAAGATTCTTTTGTGTTCTGCCCATTGCTAGCCTGGTTATTTATATTCTTCCTTCTATAAACTTTGTGAAGTGATCCTTACTTTCATCTTAGTGAGAAAACTGACAAGCAGTTTTGAGTGAAGGTCAATACTGGCAGCTTCCCATCTCTCTGTCTAGTCCAGATCTAGTTAAAAGAGCAACATGTCAATAATGAATGAAGAGTGCATGTTTAATGGTTACCCATGACTTCCTGCTGCAGCTTGGAACTAATCTGAAGTGCTAATCAGAAAATATTGCTCCATTGGCCTTGCGGAGTCTGAAATCTGTGTCCATTGAAAATAACTTATTATTGTAAAACAAGGATATCAGAAATGTTCTTTTTGGTTTCCATGGGCCTTAATGCCATAACTCCTGATAATCTCAGATTTACCAATTTGTTTTCCCCCTTCATATTCTCTTATGCTACTGCAAGTCTCACCCTTCCTTTAAGCCCCTTGTTCTACAATTGCAGTGACTTTTTTTCTTATTCCAGTCCCCTTGTAAATAAATTTTTCCTATTCTGACATTTCAGTACACCCAGACTCCTGATCAGGTGTTGACTGTATGTACTGTGTGTTCTATCATTTAGACCATCTAATTGGAACATTTTAATAGAACGCACCATCAATAGTAACTTTCTACTGAGATGGCCCAGATAATAAAGTACAAGCTTTGCATACAACATTAGCAATACCAGGAATTTCCAGGCTGAAGGATCTCAGGTACCTGGGTTGGGAAGGGATGAGACTCTGGAGACTTACTGTCAGTAAGAATAGACAGTACTCAGCTTGACGACCAATGCTCTGATTTAAGGTAAGGCAGTTTTATGTATTTACTAGGAATAAGGCTTGTTGTGGAAATACATACAATGAGATCTAGAAAGAGGCTCAGGGAGAGTTCCCCGGCTTTGGGCACACAGTGTCAATTTGCTGTGGTGACCTCAGCAGGGTATAATGACAGAGTCCACCGTTTTCTCCAGAGGAAGTGATCTCTGCTACCTGAAGAGCAGTTGTAATTCTGAGCAGTTCCAGCCCTCACCTGGAGATTGGCAATAATGGTTCCCCATGAGGGACTGGCTGGTTTGGAGGGTAGAGTCTATGGCAGTGTACCTGTCTGAGATCCCACCCCTCCTCAAACCCCACCCTCTTTAGGCTCCACCCCTCAAATCCCCAGGAACCCCATCTCCTTCCCAGCTAACCGTCAACCTACCGTAATCTGCCCCTCTGACTTCAGCTTACTTCTGCCCTCCCTCCTGCAGAGCAGTTGTAATTCTGAGCAGTTCCAGCCCTCACCTGGAGATTGGCAATAATGGTTCCCCATGAGGGACTGGCTGGTTTGGAGGGTAGAGTCTATGGCAGTGTACCTGTCTGAGATCCCACCCCTCCTCAAACCTCACCATCTCCAGGCTCCACCCCTCAAATCTCCAGGAATTTCCCAATCCGGAGTTGGCAACCCTATCTCCCTCCCAGCCAATTGTCAACCTACCGTTATCTGCCCCCTGACTTCAGCTTTCCATCTCCTCCCCCGTCCCTCCTGGAAAGCAGTTGTAATTCTGATTGATCTCCAGACCCCACCTGGAGATCGGCAACAATGGTTCCCCAGGATGGACTGGCTGGTTTGATGGGTGGAGTCTATAGCATTGTACCTGTCTGAGGTCCCACCCCTCCTCAAACCTCACCCTCTTCAGGCTCCTTCCCTCAAACCTCCAGGAATTTCCCATCTGGAGTTGGCAACCCTATCAGGACTGGCCCCAATGTGTTTTCTCCCAAAGGCCAAAGTAGGTGACTGGACCAAGCTTAGCTGCCTACCAACAGGCACTGAGAGGAAAGTAGGGTTGCCAGCTCTAAGTAGGGAAATACCTGGGGATTTGGGGGGTGGATCCTGTGGAGGGCAGCATTGGGGGGGGATTGAAGGACTCAGCAGGGGATAATGCCATAGGGTCTACCCTCCAAAGCAGCCATTTTCTCCAGGGGAACTGATCT
>NW_015163166.1:130745-133494 GCF_001447785.1 Gekko japonicus
TGTGGAATGGAGTGAAGTCCAATCAGCTTCCATATGCAAATGACCTTGAAATGCTGGCCCAATCAGAGAAGAGTGGCCTAAGTTGTTGTGAGTGGGAGAGAACTCAAGCAACACAGCTAGTGGATAGGGACAGCTTCTGAGTGACATATCAGGGAGCCAACTGATTTTGCCGGGCATAGAGCTTTGCCACCCCAACTGGCCTTTATATTTATAGAAAGATTTGTAATCTTGCCTCTAGCTTGGTCTGCCAGGTTCTTTCAGTTCTACCTCTAATTCAAGGTGTTTAACCTTGGGCACAACCTCTTGGTTGCACCTTATTTTATTTACTTCATTATACTCTTCCTTTCTCCCCAAGTGTTTTACATAATTCTCCTCTAGTCCATTTTATCTTCACAACAACCCTATGAGGTAGCAAAGACTGAGAGTGTACAAGTGGCTCGAGGTCACCCAACAAGTTTCCATGGCAGAGTGGGGATTCAAACCAGGGTCTCCCAGCTCCTAGTCTGATATTCTAACCACTACACCACACTGTCTGTCTGAAGTCTGGCATTCAGTTTTTAAATCTACTTAGATGCAATATTCTATATACTCTGAAGCTGGAATTGACTCATATAATAACAAAAGGAAAATCTAGTCATATCATTTTTCTTCTGTTGGAGCATGGGCGTTAACTAAGGAACCTTTTCATCCAAGGAGACTTGTCCCTGAAAATGGTAGAGATCCTATAACCTGGACATTCCCAAGAATAACTGATTTCAGTATTCTGTGGGGCATTTACCAGGCCACTCAGTTTCCTCTGCTCTGTTCTTGTTTTCAAACTGGCAGTGTAAAATGTATTAAAGCAATTAGTCAACCAAACAATAAAGGCTTTTAAAAGCATGACTTGGACATAACATGAAACCATGGTTTATTTTAATTATGGTCAGTTCATGAGACCATTCAAATCTTGTTTTGCCTGAACAAATACTGGTTCCTTTTCTTTTTTCTCTTTCCTGAAAGGGCATCACCAAAGAACAGTTGCATTCAGACATCATGCAATATAAATCAGCTTCAGATAGTGGTCCGATGGACCCTAAGCATAGTTAGTAGAGTGGCCAGCATCCAGCCAGTCACACTAACCCAAGTTAATTTAATTAAACCATGGTTCAGGTGACATACAGAAATTTAGCCAATGTCTTATCTCCCAAATCCATATGTTGTTTTGTCCTTTGTATGGAGGGACACCATGTGAGCTAGTCTCGTAACCACTCCTACAAGGAAGCCCTCAACACCAAGTGAAAGAAACTGATCATCAAAACAATGTAACATGCCATCAGTCATGCTATGCAAAGTGATTGCATGTGGAATTGTCACATGCTTCACAATGTGATTAGCAAATGTAACTACTGAAACTAACTCTTCCTTCGGAATAATCGTGTTGTGGCTCCATTCTAACATTCTATCCAAGACCCAGTCTTGCCATTCAGACTCTTCCTTCAGATCCAGTATGCTCAGCTGCCCAAACCCCAATACAGCTAGATCAGTCACTGGTTCCATGTCACTGTATCTTCTTCCACCTTCCGTACACACTCCCCCACCCCCAAGGTTTCTTTCCCTTCTTCACACTTTCTTTGCATGCTTAAAGAACCTGATGTTTTGAGTGCAGCTGTTGCAAGCAAAGTGCAGTTCTTATAAAGGTAAAAAGATGTTTTAATTTGTTATGTCTGACCCAATTAAAATGCTGTGAGGGAAAAAGAGAGTTAAAAATGGGCTTCTGTCCCACTTTTTATTTTATTTTAGCAGCGATAGAACACATTTTTCGCATTTATTTTTATTAGACTGTTGTAAATGGTTTACACACTTGAATCATTTAGCCGGTGTTAGAAACAACTTGTAACCATAAATGACTGCTTGCATTCCCTTACCTAAATTTGCTCATGTGCTGAGCAGCATACAGACTTCTGAATCCAAATTCTACAGCAGTAAACTGACAGATTTGTTCTTGTGAACATTGACTTCGCTATGATTTCCAAATAGTTTAGTGGAAAAGGACACTGCAATATAGTTTTTGATGCCCAGGTGTTGTGTCCGCTGACCGCCACCAGGGGCCAGCGACTACCCAGAGCTTGACCCTGGGTGAACAATGGGAACTGGGCTCCTGGTCTCTCCAACAGGGAGCCAATAGAAACATGGGAGGGAAATTCGAACCCCCCAATGGGATCCAGGGGTGTCCCCTGGATATGTATATAGTTGGCCTCCTGGCCATTTGTCTTTGTCTTAGTTGTGTAAGAGTCAAGCGTGTAGCAAGTTAGTGGAGCTGCAAGGGCCTAGCCATGCGGTCAACCCACTACACAATAGTGGCGACGAGGATGGGATTCTGCGCTAGGCCAACCCGGCCGAACGGCATCTGAAGGCACACAGCTCCACAGCTGACCGATGAGCGAATCAACCAAACCCGATTCCGCCCAGCAGGCCCAAGCGTCGGCCCCAGCACCAGCCCCATCTAGTGTGATGGCAACCGTGTCCGGTCCAGGCCTGCTGCCGCCCTTTGACACAGCGCACCCGCAAAACTGGGGTTCCTGGGTACGAGGCGTGCAGTCTGCGCTCGCGTTCTACAAGGTGACAGACGAGGCGCAAAAGAGAGGATTCCTCCTCGCCTCCTGTGGAACCGATGTTGTGGCCCTAGCCAAAGGACTACTTTCCCCGACGGACCTGGATCCCTGCTCGTTCGACCAGATCGTCAAGGCAGTCAAAGACCACTCTGCTCCGA
>NW_015163166.1:133586-135282 GCF_001447785.1 Gekko japonicus
GAGCTCCGTCGCTTGGCCGCAGACTGCAACTTCGGGGCGCACCTCGACGGGGCCCTCCGTGACCATTTCGTCACGGGATTGAGAGAGCAGAAGCTCAAGCGGCGGATTGCGGAGAAGGAGGATGTCACCCTTGCCATGGCCCTGTCTTCCGCCATCGCTTGGGAGCGAACGCACCCCGCCACAACCGCAGCCCAGCAGGTTGAGCCGAATGACTCTGTGGAGCAAGAGGCCCACCGGGCCTACACAGGCCCCAAGCGTCGCTCTCCCGGCCGGGAATGACCTCGCGCTGCTGCAGTCGACTGCACGAGCTGCGGCGAGAACCACGAAAGAAAGTCATGCCGGTTCCGCGACGCAACCTGCCGGAACTGCGGGCGGACTGGCCACATCGCTCGCGTGTGCCGCTCCAAGGCCAAGAAGGCACCGCCATCGCATCGCAGAGCAGAAGCACACTGTGAGGATGCCGCCAAGGCCGAAGAACTCTACCACCTCACGCAGACAGCAGAAAAGGTACTGCAACTCCCCGGCAAATCTTCTGCCCCTAAAATTCTTGCCACAGTAATGATTGAGGGGTCCCCTTGCACCATGGAGATAGACTCGGGCTCGGCGGCCTGTATAATTTCCGAGGCCACGCTGAAGCGCTTATGCCCAAAGGGGGACCCCGATTGCGCGCATCCCCCATTACGCTCATGGACTTTCAGCGCAACCGGGTGCCGATTAAAGGGGTTGGGAAGTTTCAGGTGCAGTACGGGAAGTTCCAAAGCCGGCTAGACTTAATCGTGGTGAAGGGAGACCTGGTCAGCTTGTTGGGTCGCGCCTGGTTTGAGCCCCTGGGGATTTCAGTGGAGAGCGTCCAGCTTTGCTCGGCTCAGGACTTCAAAGAGATATGTGGAGAGTTTCCCGCCATTTTCGACAACTCCCTGGGCAAATATACAGCCCCCCCGGTGTCCCTACGACTAGCCCCCAAGGTGGCCCCCATTCGCATGCGCGCCAGGACGGTTCCGCTGTCGGTCAAGCCTAAAATTGACGCGGAACTAGAT
Source organism: Gekko japonicus (assembly GCF_001447785.1). Taxonomy (NCBI): domain Eukaryota; kingdom Metazoa; phylum Chordata; class Lepidosauria; order Squamata; family Gekkonidae; genus Gekko; species Gekko japonicus. The sequence continues at coordinate 134,624 of NW_015163166.1, forward strand.
CGCCTTGTAGCCCAGGGCGTCCTGGAACCGGTTTCCCACGCGGCATGGGAGACCCCAATAGTTGTGGTCAAAAAAACGAATGGGGGGTCCGCATCTGCGCGGACTATAAATGTACGCTGAACAAGGCACTACAGGACCACGCGTATCCGGTCCCGGTAGTTAGCCACGTACTGGCCACTTTGGGAGGGGCGAAGATATTTGGTAAACTGGATCTCGCCCAGGCTTATCAGCAGTTGCCAGTTGACGAGGCGACTGCTGAAGCGCAAACGATTGTGACCCACTGGGGGGTGTTTAGGATCAAGCGGCTACAATTCGGGGTGAGCGTAGCGCCGGGACTTTTTCAACAACTGATGGGCTCTTTGCTTAAAGGAATCCCCGGCATCACCCCGTTCTTTGATGATGTGCTGATTGCCGCTGCAACGCCGGCCGACTTCACGGACCGCCTCCGCACGGTGCTCCAGCGTTTCCAGGAGGCAGGACTAAAGGTCAAACTGGACAAGTGCTGGCTGGGGGTGCCGTCTGTGGACTTCCTGGGGTTCACGGTGGACACGGAAGGCCTCCACCCGACCAGGGACAAGGTCAAGGCCATCGTGGAAGCGCCACTACCAAAATCCAAAGCAGAGCTGCAGGCGTTCTTAGGGATCCTTAATTTCTACCAC
>NW_015163166.1:135915-139713 GCF_001447785.1 Gekko japonicus
TTTGCGCCCGATTGTCGGACGCCCCAGGTCATCTCTCCCTGGGTCTTGCGATGGTCCATTTTCTTGGCGGCCTACGAGTACAAGCTAGAGCACTGCCCCGGGAAAGCAATGGGCCACACAGACGCGCTGAGCCATCTGCCCCTTCCGGAGGGGGTAGAGGACCCAGCCCCTGCACACCTCATCCTGCAGTTGAAGGGACTGCCAGAGGCACCTCTGCAGGCTGCTGACATTGCTCACCGCTCGGCCTGGGACCCCATCATATCCTGGGTGCTGGGCTGGGTGGTGAGGGGGTGGCCCAGGAAGCCTGAGGGCCCCGAGTTCACGGCATTCACGGCCCGCTGAGAGGACACAAAGGCTGCCTGCTGTGGGGCAACAGGGTCATGGTCCCCGGCGTCCTCCGGCTAAAGGTTCTCAAGGCCCTGCATGAAGCGCATCCGGGCATCGTCAGGATGAAAGCCCTCGCGAGGAGCTACATGTGGTGGCCAGGCATCGACGGGGAAGTCGAGGCTTGGGTGAAACGCTGCCCGACCTGCCAGGCCATCCGACCCACCCCACCGGGGGCGCCAGTCCAGTCGTGGGAGTCCACACGAACCCCGTGGTCCCGGCTACACATAGACTTCACCGGACCATTCCAGGGACTGTTGTTCCTGGTAACTGTGGATTCCTACTCGAAGTGGTTGGAGATAAGCCTTGTCTCGGCAACATCCACCAAAGCGACCATAAGGGCCCTCCGGAAGATCTTTGCCACCCACGGACTCCCCGACACCATCGTCTCAGACAACGGGACGGCGCTCACATCAGAGGAGTTCCAGCAGTTCCTGAGCAGCAACCTGATCAAACACATCAGGTCGGCGCCTTTCCACCCCGCGACGAACGGCCAGGTGGAAAGGATGGTCCGGACAGCTAAGGAGGCATTGAGCCGCCTGACGGAGGGGGACTGGGAACGCCGCATCGCCTGTTTCCTCCTGGCCCAATTCAGTAAGTGGGCGCTGCCCAGCCGAGCTTCTCATGGGCCGGAGGGCAACCACCCTGCTGGACCGGCTACACCCCGACAGGGCTCCGGAGCCACGTAACAACCTAGAACAGAGAAAAGCACCCCACGGCGGTCAACCCACTACACAATACCAGGGCACTGTGCTTCCCCTCCCAGAATCTGCCCGCTGAACTTACACATTATTCCTCAACCTCTTGTTAACTGGAAAAATTTACTTGGGACCTTAATGGCTCTTGAAATCAGAGTTCGAGCAGTAGTCTGTAAGGAACAAAGTTGTACTCTGTAAAGGAGAGCGATGAAGGACTTCAGAATCTCCTCAAACGTTATTTTCTTCTCTGGAGTTGATCTGTATAAAGCATCTTCAGTTCCACTCCCCAGTTTCATTTGTGGAGTTTAGGATGTAGAACAAAGGAATAAGGAACAAGCAGAGCACTGGACCTGCAAAATTTGGCAAAAACCAGGAAAATAACAAGGTCTTTATTGGAAATTTAAACAAAAATGGCATTGAATGAGTGCATGATGGCTGCAGTCCTAAGGACACTTGCCCGGGGTTTGAATACCATGGGATTTATTTGGGGGAAGGCCTGCTCTGGATGGCTCCTTCTGTTCCTCAGCTTTTCCTGGGAGTTGTGTTTCACACATGGGTTTGCTGGTGAATGGGGAAAACCACCACCACTAGACAAGAAGCTGTCTGAACTGATACTGGATAATAATAATAATAAGCAATGAGCACATTGCTATGGTTCTGTCCTGTCATTGGTCTTTGAACTATTTGCATAGTGGTGTTGAGTGCTTCTAGCCATTTGCACCTCTCTCTCTCTCTCTCTCTCTCTCTCTCTCTCTCTCTCTCTCTCTCCCCCTTTCTGCACTCTCCTTTTAATCCATGTTCACCACGGTGTCCTCCAAGCAATTCTGCACTAAAATTGAATTCAGCCTCCTTTTTAATCCAGAGTCTTTTTTCCATTCTGCACTGTAATCAAGTTCAGCCTTCTTTTTATTTCATTTTCTTCCCCTGATTCTGCATTGCATTACCTCCCTTCAGTGGTCAGCCCAGTTTCAGCCTGCTGTTGTCCTGGGTTATGCTGTTTTGCCATGGACTAAAATCACCTCGACTCAAACACTGAGAAAATCCGGAGTGGCAGGCAAATGTGGAAAGGACATCTCTCTCTCTCTCTCTCTCTCATCTCTCTCTCTCTCTCTCTCTCTCTCTCTCTCTCTCTCTCTCTCTCTCTCTCTGTCTGTCTGTCTGTATTTATTTATTGTTTCACTTGCTATTCAATATGGCATCCCATGGATGTTTGTCTGAACGAACTTTGCAGTTTGACAGTAGCACGTATTTATCTTGCCCTTCCTCCAAGGAGCTCAATGCATGATTTACTTGATCTTCATAGCAATCCTGCAAGGTTGATTACCATTTGAACCTGGGTATCATAAATCCTAGTCCAGCATTCAAACTACTACACGACATGGGGTTGGATCCCACAGGAGATTTTGGCATGCACAATAGTCCTTGTATAGGTGGAAGTACTAAAACTACTCCTGTCTGCTTGCACCAAATGAAGGCAACTGGACTGGCACTGTTTTTTTCCATGTGTGCAAGGTAAAGCACGAGGCATTTTGTCTGATATAATTTCAAAGCCAAATTAACTGGAATCATGCAGATCATTTGTTGTCCGTTTCATTGCTCCCTGTGCATGTTTTTCTTTTGGTAAAAAATGTATTGACATGCTGTTGCTTTGCTTCTAGCACCTGTGGATCTGTGTTAAGTACATGTTCCTTCTCGTTCACACATTACTGGATTCAACTACTGTGTCTCTAGACGAGGGATGTCAAACATAACAGCCTCATCTGCAGCAGTCCAGCATTGTGGGAGCATCTGCCCAGCGTTGCACTGCTGCCTCTCCAGTCCGCCTATGTGGGTTTTCCTCTGCACCCCCCTCCCAATCCGTGGGGCCTTGCAGTGAGGATACACTAACTCGGAGCTTACCAGCTGTTGTCCTTTATACAGTTTCTACCTCTGGTAACTGGCATTACGTTTTAAGGCACACATGGCCTGGCCCCCAAAAAGTGACACATCTGTCAGATCTGGCCCTCGTAACCAGTGAGTTTGACACTTCTGCTCTAGACTGTTCCCTAAGATAGTGTGTGTGAATGTTATTGTAATCTTTTTTTGTAATTAACTAGATTTAAAATGCAGCACTTGCTTGGAAAAGCCACTGCTGCCCTGAACATTCTGGCATTACATTCAGTGACAGAACTGAAGCCTGTTAGGTAAATATGTATGTACTAAGAAAAAGGCCCATTGTGGAAATAAATACAACGGCCTCTAGAAAGAGGCTCTGGGCGGGTGCCCTGGCCTTGAACACTCAGTGTCAATTTGCTGTGGCAACCTCAGCAGGGTATAATGACACTGAGTCCACCATTTTCTCCAGAGGAACTGATCTCTGCTACCTAAAGAACAGTTGTAATTTTGAGTGGTCTCCAGCCCTCACCTGGAGATTGGCAACAATGGTTCCCCAGAAGGGAATAGTTGGTATGGAGGGTGGAGTCTATGGCTTTGTACCTGTCCGAGGTCCCACGCCTCCTAAAACCTCACCCTCTCCAGGCTCCATCCCTCACATCTCCAGGAATTTCCCACCTGGAGTTGGCAACCCTATATCCTGCCCAGCCAATCATCAATCTACCTTTATTTCCCCCTCACTCTTCAGCTTTCCACCCCCCACACACCTGCAGCCTCTCCTGTGCTCTGAAGCCCTGACTGCTATGTCACATTGCTTGTCATATGGGGACCACCTCAGCAGCAT
>NW_015163166.1:140139-144712 GCF_001447785.1 Gekko japonicus
GTTCCAAGGCAGAGGCCAATGAGCCTGTATATGCAAATAACCTCTGTGTTTTGACTGGCTATGCGTGGAGAGGAACTGCAAAATATTTAGAATGTTGGAGGCAGGACTCAGGCAAAGCAGCCAGTGCTCTGAATGACAGATCAGAGAGCGAACTGATTTTGGAGCGTATGGAATGTTCTAGAGAAGTGCCACCACCATTTGGCTTTTATTTATAAGGGAGATTAAGCAGTCACCATGTAGGGGAGTGGGGGGAGCAGTGTTGGGTCTGTTCTGTTTTGGCAGTGAGTGAATGGATCAAATTGGATGGGGAAGTGAGATGACAGAGAATCTATTAAGATCCCTAATAAAATTGGTCTGGAAAAAAATATTGGAGAAACTCGAAGGAGAACCAGGAGTGCAACAATTGACAAATGATATTGTATTTAAGGGAGGGGAAAAAGTGATGCTATTGCAAAACCAAGCTGGAGCTCAAATGTGATGCATAAAAGCCCAGAAAGAGAGTATTTAGAGGAGCATTTGGTTGAACTTCCAGTCTGTATCTTTTGTTGTTCTACTGGCCCATTTTTAACTGATCATTATATCTTGACTTTTTATTGCCTTTCCAGTTTACGTACTCCTTCATTACTCTAGTAACATCTGCTATTCTTTTTTTATATCCTCTGAAAGGCATCTAATATAATATGCATTATTAGTCTCTTACTGTGGATTAATTTTCACAAAGCATTGTTCCATCTGTTTGAACATAAATATGCTATCTTTTTATCGTTCTTGTAAGCAATCTTAAAACTCCATCTTAAATTTGTCAGGATTTTTTTTCACTGAGAACCATAATCCCATTAAGCAAATGCAAAAGCCATTTTCCCCAATCTATTTCCAAACACACATTTTGAACTGAGCTGTTCCCTTCTCACCTTCATTGCTCTTGCATTATTAAGAATATTGCCTTCCAAGTGACACCCCAAAGATTTGTTCTTCATAATAATTATTCTCTTGACTATTCCAAAATCTCAAAACCAAATAAATAAATAGTATATGCTGAAATAGTATATGCTCAATTGAACCTTATTAGTATTGCAAATTAGTCTTTCTTTCCCTCCTCATCCCTGCTTTTGCAAAAGTGTAGGATTATACGACTATTGATTAATGGGGCTTCCAACTTGGACATTTTAAAATAACATCATTGTGAATAATGGAAGAATAGAAAATGACTGTGGAAGACAGATTTTCAGAGGATGCTTGCTGAAAACTACTAAGAGTTTAATTAGACTTAACTGTGATACTAAGTATATCAACTTAGATGCAAGCTCTGTTCAAATCAATGTGAGATTCTTTGAAAGCAAGATGGCCAGTATTGGTAAAGGTTCCCTTGCTTGAAAGCCAGTCGAATCCGACTCTAGGGTTGCGGTGCTCATCTCCGTTTCAAAGCCGAAGAGCAAGCGCTGTCTGAAGACGTTTCCGTGGTCATGTGGCCGGCATGACTAAACACCAAGGCGCACGGAACGCTGTTACCTTCCCACCAAAGTGGTACCTATTTATCTACTTGCAATTTCTTGCTTTCGAACTGCTAGGTTGGCAGGAGCTGGAACTAGAGACGGGAGCTCACTCCATCATGCGGCACCCGGGTCTCGAACTGCTGAACTACTGACCCTCCACAGCCTGCAGTTCAGCGTCTTAACCACTTGAGCCACTGCAGCTCCCTAGTATTGGCTTGGTGTTGCACAATTCAAAATCTCACATGCTCAGGGACTTCCTATGCAGAAACACTTTACGTTTTAATGGACTTTCCATATTGTACACATGGAGATGAGAAAGGGGAAGCTTCTGTATGCTTAGCACCCTATCATATCCGAAGACCATTTTTGCATATTCAGACGAATGTCTGCCACCTCACCCCCTCCAATTATTATTGAATCTGTCTCTGCTTAGGAATTTGCTGGAGTTTTTGATTTTTTTCAAAGGTGGAGATTTTAGTTTATTAAGACAAACATTAAAAAGTACAAAAAACAGAACATACATATGGGGGGGGGACTGTTATACTACTTCTTACAGTAGCCATTTGCTTATTAGTTACATAAAAAACCAGTATTATTTGTTTATAGTTTTAATAAAAGCTTATATAGTTCATTTAACTTTGCTGGAGTTTCACTCCAGCAACGCATCTGGATACTTACAAGCAGATCGGGAGTGAAGGTCCTTTTGAATTAGACCATAGTCCTTTTGAGTTAGACCAATGGTTCGTCTAGTGTAGCAAAGTATTTCAAAATGCTCGGCCAGATACTCCTGAAGGCCCCCAAGATGCACAGATACCAGAGCTTCACCCTGTTGTTGCCTTTCCCCAGCAACTGATATTACATGGATGGGCTGAACCATCCATATGATGACTTTTTCCCTGTTGATGGCTTGCCACCCAGAACAATGCAAAATGACAGCCATCATGCTTTTCAATGCTCAGTACAAGCTAGTGGCATGGAACACATGGTACAGAGTGATTACGTTGTACTTAGCTGTACACCTTAGTTTGTCCTCCCCAAAAAGTCAGTTGATAGTTCAGACTCAATCGTATTTAGTATTCCGGTTCAAAACAATGTACTACTCTTGGTTGCATTTCAGTTTGGCAAGTCAGCAACTGTGTCAGCTTTTCTTGTGGGCAGTGTAAGTAATCACGTATATGTTTGTGTGTATTAGTGCCTGTCCCCAAAAAGCCATTCATGGGAAGAACTATGATTAATTGGTCTGTCAGGCATCTCATGTCACATCTTGACAGCTGTAGGAGGGCTTCTGTTCTTGCAGTTGCAATATCAGTTAGAAAGGGCAATCTTAGTAACCAAAAAAGGCGGCATATTTAATGATTTTTGGTGTCTCTGCCAAGTATACAGCATTTTACTGCAATATTTTTAGAAGTCAATGTAGTTGTCACATTAAAGAAGTGAGCCTATTCATCTGAGAAACAATACCTCTGGGTTGGATCCAGACAGTTTTTTTCACACAATTTGGCTCAATTCCCTCAGTTACAACAGTCTTGTTTCCATGTGGCTTTTGTCTGTGCAGGTCCCATTTTATTTATTTATTTGTATTTATACCCCACCCTCCCCGCAAACGGGCTCATGATATCCAGCATAGCCTTTTGGGTGGTCAAAGTGGGACTCCTGCCTCCCTTTTTCCACCACTGGAAAAGCTGGTTGGATCCGAGTCCTCAAATAAATAGAACGTCCACATTCAATGTTCCGTACAAGAAGTAGGGAGGTGATTCACTAAACTAGTGGATTATGCCAAGAGCAGGCTTTGAGCAATAGGGCATACCAGCCGTTTAACATCTACTTTGCTTTGTTATTCTCAGTTTAAGAATGAGTGATATGGTAACAGCAACCATCATAGCCTTGCCAGCTACATGTCAGTGGGAGTATGCATGTAAGGTTTTGGTGGAAAGGTGGGATGGGATGTGGGAGATTCAGGAATGGTTCATTCCACGCTGTGGCTTAAGCTAGCAATGGGGTGGCAGAATGGACTGCCGAACTTCAGGCTGTAGGTGGAGAATCATGTGCTGGAATGTTCCTCTGTGCTTGAAAAAAAAAATCGCTGCAAATGGAAAACCTGCTCAGTAAGCAAAGGGTGGGGAAAGAAACTTTCTCCCTGCTGGGCTAGTTTTCTGTTTGAAAGGAGTTTTTGTTTATTTGAAGAATGATTTGAAGGTAGAATCTCCTACATACAAGGTGAAGGGGTACAGTCTACTCTTCAACCTCATTCTCCTGCATGCTTGAAACAGGGCAGAAATGCCATTTCAGGTTTGAGGTATGAGAAGATTTTACTGTTGGGGAGAGATTGCTAGTTCTAAACAAGTTTCAGAAGCTGCTGATCCTGGATATACCTAGGGTTGCCATTCCCCATTTGGGAGTGGGGGATCCCCCAGATTTTTGGGCTTCTGCCCACCAACATCATGCAGAAGTACGTCACGTGGCAACACTCTTGTTTTTGGGCATGAGACTATTATTTGAGGCTGGTTTTACCAGAGAGTTTTGCCCAGAAACAAGAGCGTCACCACATGATGTCCCCGACATGCTGACATCACTTCCACATGTTGTCAGCATGTCATGGTACTCTGCCACACTCCTGGAACATTCCCTCCCACCCCCCATCGGTGCAGCATTCGTGCCTGGCAACCCTAGATATATATACCCAAGGTTAAATTGCAAATATATCAGTTTCTTTTAAAAGCATGTGATTTTAAATTCTATCTTTATGAAGCAAAACATGCAATAGAAAAGGAACAAGGTCAGCCCAGATGTATACAAATGCAAAACAGTTCATAATGCGGTGTTCCGCTTTACTATTCATTAATACAAGAAACTCATTTCCCTAAAATAAACTGGTTTTATGTTAGCCTTTCATATATATATATAACAAGTTTGTTTATAGTGACATATTTTAAGAGCTATGATTCCCATTCTGTCAAGTTTGGGATAACATGCAATTTCTAGTGTTTTCCATATAACATTCAAGCTTAACATTTAAGATATAATTCCCTGTGTTTTGCTTGGAATGTCTTTTGTATGACTAAGGAGAAATACCGAAGCGG